>NW_020955269.1:573449-661435 GCF_003031625.1 Empidonax traillii
CTGCAGGCTTTGGCCGGTCCCACTTCCTACAGGCATTACAAGCACCATAGTTTTCCCAACCTTAGTTACTTACAGCAATCAGTAATTAGTAATGTCTGGCTAATGCAGTAAACTTACAACAGTAGCTCTTGGACAGTATGACAGGGGTTAGGAGTTAAATGTGCCAGCACAGTGCTCAGTGAGAAATAATTCCCTCAAATTATTGTTTCCTTAAAAAAGTCAAAGTCAGAGAGGGTTGTTGTTTTTTAAGACTCTTAATTCCCGTAGTATGATACATACTAGATGCCTGGATGATTCTGTTAGGGAAGACTAACAAACAAAAATCAAAATAACTTATTTAAATAGCCTACTTAAGGCTTTACATTCACTGTATGAAAAACCAGGTTCTTTAAATATTTTGATTTATTTGTAAGTAAAAAACATATCTCTAACTAGTGTGCAGCAGGAACAAATATCAGAGACAAAAAATACTCCATAGAATGACAGTTCTTACATGGAATATATTATACATTTGTCTCACAAAGACAACTTTTTAGCTGCAGTCAAAGCAATTCTACAACAGGGAAAAAGCCACAAAACCAAACAAAGAAAAACCCCAAACAAACCACACAAAAAAACCCAAAGCAACAAACAAAAACAACAAAACCCCTCCCCAAATAATTTGCCTTCATCACATGGTGTGGTCTCATGGAAAGTGATTTTTAAGATTCGCTTAAAGTATCTCTTTGGTAACATTTTTATATCCTTCAGAACATTCAAAAAGACTAAGGAATGTCTGCTACCCTGTGGTTTCAGAGTGAAGTAGGGATTTCAAATACTTACAGGTTTGAATAATTGAAGACACACTGGTTTTATCAGATTTTTTTACTAACTTGAATCTTTGCCAGTGATTGTTCAGAAGATAAATCCAAGCTCTCTGTAGTACTTGTGAAAAATTTCCCAGAGGTTCCTCTTATAATGTTAATGCAGATTGTTGTTGGGATAAAGATATCAAACATCTAGAGAGTTCAAAAAAGCCAAACCAGCATGTCTTTACTCTTTGTGTGTAGGTAAAGGTGATGCTAGTGTTTTCTTACAATAACATTTCTGACACAGAAAGTATTAACTAATATTTTAGGATTAAATTCCCTCCTAATGTGTTGTATTGCTTCAATGCCCATTGCCAAAAGTGCTGGAGAGTTTTTCCAGTATCTGTTTATCGTGTTTGGGTTTTAGGCTTTCAGCCTTATTCATAAGGCTTTAATAAGCATTTAAATAAACACTGCAGGATGATACACTTATACATAACCTCTGCTTAAAGAAAGCTGTAGCTGCTGTAAGCATCCCTTCAGTACTGACAACGTAAAAATGGCACAAAACACAGTTAATGCTTTGATTTCCTTTCTAAAAGGCTCATTTTTTTCTATCCTGACCTCCAAGTTGAAGTTTTAAGTAGTATACAGGTATTTTCTTCCAAAGACTGACAATATGGAGCTAATGTTGTGTGCGTAAGGAGCCAAGGATACCATGAATTACACTTCTGAGTCCTTTCTTTTCATGTTAAGTACTACTTTACAAGCAAATTTACACATACCTCTGTTGGTTGTAATACTGTTTAATTTGATGATGTCTTTAAAATTCTCCCCCTCCCCCCTCCCCCCCCATGAATTCTTCAGAGACTGATTTGATTTGCCTCAGTGCCGAAAATCTGTTCCTCTCCCCCTTTCCAATATGGATAGAAATAAAGCTGTCCAGTAACACAGAGTTATGATGCTGGTTATTAGTGTTCTTCCTTTTGAAGAACAAGAGAGGTTAAATTAGTTTCAGAAGATGTTCAATTGTCAATTTTTATCTGATTCTATAATAAGTTTAAAGTACTCTGCACAGCTTTTTTAACTCCCATGTTGTAAGTATGTTTTTTCTATTTCCATTATAAAAGCACGTACCAAAACAGTGATTAGAATTAATAGTTACTGTAGATGTTTCTGTATATCAGTAAAGTTATTACTGACTCCTTGGACTAGATACATCAAAATGCAGTTTCTCCTCAGACAGTTTGCTTGAGGTGGAGTATGTGACAGTGGATGAGATGGTGGGAAACCACAGATCTTTGTTATTTTTAGTCATTTTGGAACTTACCTATTGTGTGTGATCATGAGGTATCAGTACAAGAGTGACGCAGAGAGTACTTAGAGCACATTGTCTCTGTATCAGCAACCCAATGAAAAAGGTGTTTGTGCTTTCCTGTGGGATATAATGGCAATCAAAGACAGAAAAATGAGACTTTAAAACATTCCTGAATCAATGTAGACTGTCGTAAAATGAAAGTCAATACCAAATAATTAAAAGTGAGCATATTGAGCAAAGCAATGTCAAATGAAATATTCCATTTTGAGAGTACCAGAGCAGTGTTACTGTGAAATACTTTCCTGTTGTCAAACTGAGTTCTATTAAATATGCTGGGTTTTAGAGAAAAGTAAGACTCGGACAGGAATTTTTTTGACAGCACAGAAATGGGGATTTTTATTTTTCCTTAAATTTATCATGGATGCTGTTTTTGATTGTCAGTAGTTGAGGTTTTTAAGACTTTTAGCATCCCTTCTGAAACCTTAGCAGCAAACCTTGCCTATTTGTAGTGTCCTGTTATCCACTGTTCTTGTGTGTCCGTGGGACTCTTGTCAGGGCAGCGACTTGTGTTTAATAAAGTTAATTTCACATCATCTTGAATTCTAAATTACTAGTTCAGGGACAAGATGGTCATTATATTGCTTGTGAAAGAAATAAAATATGGATGAAATTTGTGTTAGCTTGCTCTTTAAAGGTGAGCTGAAGTGTTTTAGACTGTGTTTGCAGTAGGAAATTCGATGGCCTGGGCTATATAGAGTATATTCTCATGTAGAACCTAAAGAAAGACCCAAACTTGCCAGTTTTATATTTTTCTTCAATTGTTTTCTGTTTCAGAGATTGAAAAACTGTCTTTGTAGGATTTTATAGTCAAAAATTAGTCCTGTAGGACGACTAGTAGTAGCTACTGGCTTGAGCATGATTTTAAATTAGTGACATTTGTGAGAAGTATTCATGTTACCAACCTCTGGCCCCTTATGTTCTGACTTTTGGGTCCCTTAGAACTGATTAAATGGAAATAGGATTCCTATTTGACAGTCTGTCTCTAAGTCCATCATATTTTTAGAAGAAGATACAGTTTCCAAGAGGCATTCCCTGACTTAGGATTATACTGATTTTCTTAGCTGGCAATTTCAGATACTGTATAACGAAGAAGGGCGCAAGACACCATCATTCCCAAGCCGTAATACTGGAGAGGAGATGAAAAAGTATTATGCTGGTTTTAAGTAGATTGAATTTTTGTGTGAAGTAAGTTGGAGCTTTCCCTGCTGAATGGTTTTTCTGCAGTAAATCATCCAGTTGCCCCTTTTCTATTCTGAAGCCAGAGCATAAGTGAAGTGACAGGACGCAGTACTGGGAAAATGGGTTGTCTCGTGTTTTTAAAGAGATGAGTCTGTTATAGTGGTACCTATCTCACTGAGTAATGTACTTCCAAACCCAACAGTGTTTATAGAATGAGTAATGATGTTGTATTGAAAGATGGAAAGTTGATTTTAGACTTATTGTAATGAGAAAAGAAAGTCATAATAACAAAATAGTCCATGTACTTATTTTTATGCTCATAATTTTAAATAAGAGAAAGTATGTCAGAATAGAAGAATTGAAAACATAGTATTTGATTTTAGCCCTGTAGCTATAATAATGGCAGGCAGGATTTATCTTGGCATTTATAAACACCATTAGGTTAAATATCTCAAGTGGATTGTCACCTTAGCTGTGAAGGAGAAATTAAATTGGGTTGATCAAATAGCTGACCCTGTGGCTCGGTGATTAACTCATACTTGTGGGGAGGCATTTAAAGTTTATTTTAGAATCAAGCTGTGAGGTGTTTTTTTTGGTTGGTTGGTTGGTTTTTTTGGTGTTTTTGTTGTTGTTGTTTTTTGTTTGAGTTTTTTTCTACATTGTTCTGAATAATGATGCTTGGATGTGGTGCATCTAACTCAAAATCTCCACGGTGAGTTGAGCTATAACTGGTGACCACTTTAAAGGGAAATGACGGTTTGCTGCACAGGGCAGAATGGTTGCCTGTATTATAAAATAAGGATCAGGCTTGAATGAGGAACATGTAGCACCATTAGCAATATTAGGCATTTGATCCTGTGTGTCTGAACAGTTCTCTTTGGTATTTAATTAAGTCTTTTAGTGTGTTTTATTATATGGTTAATGCTGATGTCACTGATGACTATGAAGGTTATTATTTTTCTTTTATTACTTGGCAATTGAGTTTTTTGTGTAATTTACTGCTCCACCTTTCATTATATAAAATAGATCAAGGGAAGTATCCATTAATCTTGCTCTTTTGGTTGTGGTTGACTTTTTACAGAGTGAATAGCCTTCAGTGGAGGCAGGGCATTAAAAAGAACAGTGATAAAGAGCATTTAATTTGCTCAATAGCTTGCTTGCAAAATGTGTTTGGAATGGTGAGGAGATCAGTCCTCTGCTAAAAGTTTAACGTTGAAAATTTTGTCAAAGATTTAAATGCAGTGTGACTGGTAATAGACATAATTTTGATTCTGTTGTTTTATTTGCTATTCACTGTATCTTTACAGCTACTATTTAATAACTAATAGTAGCCTGGTCTTGTTTATTAAGAGGTGATGTCCTATTTGCCATCAAAACTGGAGTAACTTTACCTGTTCTTTGTATAAACAAGTCATTAAAAGACTTAGAGCTGAAAACCTAAATCAGCTGTGCCTGCCCAGTACAGTATTGATTTTTAAAGCCTCTTTACCCAGTGCAGAGGAATCTTAAGTCTATAGGGTTAATTTTAATTACCAGCTTTGAAACTTTCTACAGTCATACATGTCTGCGTTCTCGTTTCCCATCATATTTAACAAACTATTTAAACAATATTTCTAAGTTGATTTTTTTACTTACCTTGTTTAAAGAGTATTTGTTCTACATTTGAAAATCAACATATATTTTCATGGTTTCTTGGTAAGCAATATCTGGGTAAATAAGTTTGAAACATAATTTATGTTGATGTATTCAATTAAGAGAATGTATATTTAGCTGATATTAATGCTATATCTCCAGCTTCTGGTACTTTGAAATAGTCTCAGTAGCAGCTAATGGTTCCCCACAGACATAAGTAAAACTTGAGCAAAAATATTTATGTATATATATTCAGTATATAGTATATGCTATTATATTGCCAAAACTCAGCAAATGAAGGTTAATGGTTTGAAAACAATCCTCATTCAAAGACAGAAATTTTAAGCTTGAGGTGTATTAACTTACAGGAGTGATCATCCCTTTCCTCTGAGCCCCTTGAGCCAGTTTGCTTCCCTTTCCCTGTTGTTTTCTTAGGTTTTCAAGTTGAATATATAAACTTAGGTGAGTGAAACATGTTAATTCTGTCTGTTGCTTTCAATATGACTTCGTAGGAACCTGACACCTTTTGAATTTGTCTTTATCAAGTGAACTGTATCACACTGGACAAAAATTCATTTTATTTAAATAACTCTCAATGACAGTTGTTTTTTTTTTTTTCTTCTTTGGAAATATTTGGGGGTTTTTTCTACTGGCTGAATTAGTATTTTTGTTGTTGCTGTGGAAAAAAATGTATGTAAATAATGCCAAGGTGCAATGTGGGGATGATTTCACAAAGGAATCAGAGATCGATCTGAAAACTGAAAGCACTTCTTTAATCAATACTTCAAGTCACCCCCAAAGTATTGTTTAAAGTGGGATCAGGGCCAATTTGAGTTATACTTTCAAAATACTTGAGTAGATTACAGAGAGCTGGAAGTTCTTTAGTGACTCACAGTGAGATAGAGTGTGTAAAAAGCGTTTTTCTTGTTGATAGGAAGAAAGAAATGGTAGCAGATGAGCACATCCTAGGTACCTTTTTGAGTACATTGATACTGTAGTGATAACTGGCTCTTCAAGTGATGGAAGCAACAGTAATCTCTTGAAGGATTCAGTTTTAAGTGGAGGTGGTACTTCTGACACATACCCAGAGACTGATCAAGTGCCTAGACAGCAGCTGAAGAGTAAGATGTTTAATTCCTCTGTCTGGATATATTGTTTCTTAAGGGATGATACCTTTTGTTAAGATTTCACTTTCCTAAAGTACCACTTCTGTTACCTAATTTTTTGTGAATGCAGAAGCTACTGACTTCTACTTGAAGTTCTGAGGAGTACAGATGCACAGCGTAATTCTTATGGTTTCCCATTGTCCTCTAAATAAGAGGATAAGAAAACATTGGTCCATACGTTTTCGTTATTGTAAATCCATATGGAGATTGAATTGATTGCATGTAGAATTTTTTTAGGTAACTACCAGAAAATAGTTAATGTTTGTGGAATCTCTGAGGGGAAGAGACACCCTGAACTCAAATATAGGTTTTAGCAGAGGACTTTAATTCTGATGTATGAATGTTTTATGCAGACTGTGTGCGCAGCACGCTAGCTGCTCACTGATGTTGAATAGTCTGTAAAAATCAAGGTTTCTTAACTCAGTGTGGGACCAGCAGGAGACCTAAAGAAGGAATAAGAAAGTGAAACATGAATTCACTGGAACAGTCTGAATTAATCAATTTTTCTGTAGCAGCAAATCTGCTCCTGTCTCCAAAAGAGAAGAAAGCTGTTTAAAGATCCTAAAATAAAGTGATCTCAGGAATGGATAGTAAATTCACAGGAGAAGAATCTATTAAATAAAAATCTTATACAAATCTAACATCAGGCAAAAATTACTGATCTCAGTTAACTGCCTACCCTTGACCTAAAAAAGACTGAGCCAGTGCTTATGCACTTCTCCAACAGTTTTTATTGCTGATTACAACTGCATTGACCAGTTGTAGTGCTCATTATGTCCAGAATATAAATCTTGATCAGGGTCTTAATTTTCCAATTTATTATTTTTCTAGCTGAGGTACATTATCCTAATCACATATTGCAAGTCTCCTGTTTCGAGCTTTTTTGCAGGAGGGAAGGAATTCCAGACCATCTATCTCTCTTTAGCAACTAATTTTAACTCTTCATCAACCTGAGGCTTACACAAGTGGGAAATTACTTCCTCAAAGCAGTTGAGCTGCATTTTTTCTTAGCATATTAGGATCTTGCAGTTTGCTACTGATCTAGTTCACAGATTATTCTAGTAGCTTTGTGGGGTTTTTTGTCTAAGAATAGACAATGTAGTTACAAGTGGTGTAAAAACAATTTTTAAGTGGTTGTGAAGAGAGAAAAAAATCCTTAAAAATTGAGTTTAAGAAATGACACACAATTTTTATTGAAAGCAAGGCACAAACTCTTGAAATAGAAACGTTTAGGATTAATGTGAACTGTCCTAATAAAATGTTTTATGACATAGAGTAATTTATTTTTTTATATTATCTAGGCATTAGTAATAGATGCATTATAATATCATAGGAGTTGATGTGATGTAAAGATGTGGCTAAACAGGCCACTGCAGCCAATGCATAGGTGTATGTGGGATCAGACTATGAACTTGAATTAAATAAGTTGTGTAATATTAGTGATTATTAAACAACTACTCAGTTGTGCAGTGTTGTTTTTTTTTTTTTCCCTCCGAAACATTTTATAGTCCTTCACTTTGTAATTGTAGGTATTATATTATAACTCTTGTAAAACTGTTGATCACAATCCTTTCCTTGTGAAAGGAAAAATTAGATATTTTGGAAAAGTTTATTTTCCTTCACAGAATATTTTAATGGTGTTAGAACACATTGCTGGGTTTTGGTTTATAAAGCTCTAAAATTATGAAAGCCTTTTATTCATAAAGCTTTAAATGGCTTAGGACTTACTTTTAAGACTGGATTACATGGCACCCTATTGAGATAGCTGGGAAATGGAACTATAGGCTTGCAGGATTCTGAATCTGGAAAGAAGTCGTGTATAATGTTTGGCTTGTCCTAGATGAGGGAGATAAAAGAGGTAAGAAAGTAGTGTTCCCTCCTGGAGGGATTTGATTTGGGCTTAGCAGGCATCAGCTGCTGCACCCTTGGACACAGGTCAGCAGTTATGGCAAAAAGGCCTTTGACAGCCTAAAATGTATTCCTGTAAAACATAAAATGCGTTGTACTGGGAGAGGGATGTGATAGAAATTTCGAGGCTGGCCCATGCAGAAATGGTTCCCCTTTCTGCTGGTTGACCTGCAAGGCTGGAGCAGCTCCCAGCTGTGGTGTGTGGACAGTGCCATCCTTAGGGGGCTGTCCAAGGCTGTCAGCAGAAGGAGAGGCATTAAGTGAGGAGTCAGTGATGGGTCAGATAAATTACAACATCTAAAGAAAATTGAAACTGTGGAGGGACAGTAGAAACCTTATTGAAGCTACCGGGATCCCAGTTATTGCTCACATGGAATAGGGACTTTGCTGCAGGTCGTGCTTTAAACTGGGACTGTAATTAATAATATTTTTACAGACTTGATGAACAATAAGAACCAAGCACAGCAGCCTCTGGAAAAACTCTCTGGGGTACATTGTCTCAGGAAGATGTTTATAAAGAGTTGTTTTGAACACAAAAATCCAACAGACACAGAAGACTACTTTTAAGTATTTTATTTTAAGTTAGAATTGGGGTTGAGAATCTTCATGAAATATCTTGATCAATTCTGACCCCTCTCCTCCCGTGCCAACTCTTGATCTCCAGCAGGACTTGCTGTTAATGTGTTGTCAGTAAATTTCTGACAAGAAAACATCACAGTGCTTGTGGATGTGGTAAAAACAGGGAGTGGCTATACTAAATTAGGTACCTTTTTGCCTCTGAAATAGTCCAAAATGATGTACAGGACATGTATTCTGGATGTTACATAAATAAACTTGCAAAAGAGATAAGCAAGGCAGTTTTGAGAAGCAGGATGATCTTACAAGGATTACTGTCTTGTTCACTGTGTCTGGTTTTGGGATTAGTCCCACTGGACTCTTGTAGATGCCTCTGGGTGCTGCTGTTATCCTTATTATGGTTAATCAGCGGGAAATTTACACTGTAAGCAGACTTCATTAGATTTAAAATTTCAGTCTCTATGTTATAAAGAAAGCCAGCTGTCTTTCCAAGGAGAAAAGATGAAGAATTATTGTACAGTTTGGTGCAGAGGATCAGGTTATAAGAATCTAATGCTGTGATACAAAATAAATTGCAGGAATGCTACAGATTTAGGATTAGGGCAAGTGGCACTATGGGGAGCAGGGACGCTTATCCAAAAAAAAACAACCAACCAACCAAAACCAAACTATAAACCCACTCAAAAAAATCAACCCAGGCTGCTAACTTGATATCTTAGGTACTCCCTAAATGATTTGTGTGGTAGTCCTTTTCATCCCATGCAATCAAGGAAACGTCCATAACACTTTCAATATCAGCTCTGTTGTTTCTGAGTTCAATATTTTCTAAATTATGTCAAACACATTACAAAAACCAAATATATTTTATCAATATTATTATTATAGAAATTATAGAAAAAAATGCTACTGCAGTAAGGCAGAAGTAGATCCCAAAGAGTCCTATCTTGAATATAGCTGAATTATGGTTAAATCCTAGCAAGGAATCAGAGCTCATACTGCTGAGTTTTCTTAGAGTGTACCCAATGCTACCTGGAATCAGGTTTTTTCTCTCTTGGTCTTAATAGTCTATCTAGACTAAGTATAGCACTTCAATAAAGACTGCATAGTTATAATGAACACTTCTTGATTTCTGCTCTGAAAAGCTTGAGTTTTGTCATCATTATTAACTTAATGCTCATTATGACTGTAATTATGGCCACAGTCCCCAAGTACTTCATCTTTGCTGAAGGTCTTTATCAAAATTTTGCTATTACTTTGATAGAGTACACAAATTGTGCTCAGGATTGCACAGACATGAGAGCCTAAAAATAATTTAGAAACCTTTAATCAGAGTACTCTTGAAATTATATAAAACAGTGTCCTATTTTTGTTCTTAACTGTGGCTAACTCTTTGTACTGTGAAATAACGACTAAAAAGGAGCTTTTCAGGTTTAATGACGGAAAATGTATCTTGAGAAAAAACTGTCATGGTACCATTTTCAGGATGGGTTAAAAACTGTTGGTTGATGGAGGTAGCCTACTCCTATGATTTTTCAAAACTATGATTTTTTTTCAAAGATCAGTATCACTACAACTGGAATGTGTTTCTGAAAGCTATGTGTTCAAATTTGTTTAATAATGTTTTCCAATATCAACTCTCAGTAAAAAGTCACTTTTGGATATGTTTTTCTCTTCATCCAAAAAAATTTAAGAGGGATAGGAGGCCTTTGGGTGCTTTCGAAAGTCAGGACACTTAAAAATGATTTTGGGTTCTTTGTTTTCATGATTAAAATAATTCAAAATTCAAGACTACTGTTTGTATGTGATACTGGATTGTAGGCTGCAAACCAAAAGTCAGTTGTCAGGGGCCATGAAAATACAAGTTAACTGAGAAGATGAACGTGTGTGAGGTTATTCAAAGGAGGAACAAAGTGTTAATGCATCTTCTGGAGTCGGTTTTCTGTTCAGGTAGGGAAATCAGCTTCCCCTCAGCTTTAGGACACGGCCTTCCAATCCATGTCCTTCACTGCCTAACTTACATAAACATACTACTGCTGCTGCTGTTTATTATGCTTGTGACATGGCTAATGTGGAAAACACAAGGCAGGGAAATGTGCAGCCAATTAACCTTTAGATGGAGCTGTTTCTCCTTGGATGATGTGAGGGTTGCAGAGAGTGAACCTAATAAGTAAGAATGAACTGATTTGTGCTGCAGTTCAGTAAAAGATTTTATTGCGTTATAAATACATGTTTATCATTGCCAAAGAAAGCAGAGTGTATCCTGTTCATACCTGTTCAAATATCTCTTAAAAGAACTAAATATTGATAAGGTAAAGGATATGTATACTAACATTTTGGTAAATAGGCAATTTTAATCTGTATAACTCCAGTTGGAAATAGTTTTGTGATATAAAAAAAAAATGTGAGTGCTGCATGTAAAATAATGTCACACAGTTGGTGAGCTGGGCTTCTGAGCATTTAGATATTTCACTTGGAGATGAGGAAAAACTTGTCAATTTCCCTGTGAGTTGTAGTGTTTTGATGGGAGTGATCCTCAAAAGGGTAAAAGCTATTGTTTGTTTTCTGTCATGATTAACACAGACTTCTCTCATCAACAAGGCTTTCATGCTTTATCAGCATTAACTCCAGCATCCCCAAAGCAATTCTGTTAGTTGGTCCTTGGGAAGTTATCCAATTAAATTCTAATTAAATTCACTCTTTGAATTAAGTGCCACTTCAGAAGGATGTGTTCTCTGACATGTGTAGTTCCAGGTCTCTGCCCTTCTGCAGGATAAACACGTTCAAGTGCTCTACAGATTCAGTGGTGCCAAGAGCTCATCAGCCATTCCACAGCTTACAGTTAATCTTGCCTGCAGTTCTTTTGCTGTCAAGAAATGTGAATTTGGCAATGGGCTCTCTTAATTGTTCTGGCAGCACTAGCAGCCTGATTCTGCCTCTTTTGTACCCGTCTGAGTTAAGGGTGAATCCGTGATTTGATGAGAGAGCAGTCCTCCCGCAGGGAATAAGTGTCTGGAGTTGACCTGTTGGCAAATGAACAGTATATTTAGCCCAAGGACATCTCCCTTTTTTCTCATACAACTTGAACTGTTAAGAAAAAAACTGACCTGCTGGGTACATTGGTCCACATAGGCCAATATTTGATCTCCAGCAGTGGCATTCCAGACCCATGCTGTTTAGGGCAATTGTGGAAGCCTGGTCACTCTTGGTTAGCCTTGCTCCTCATGGTTCTCCTGTGTCCACACCTCATCTATTAGGAGTGTTAAGATACATCTCTACCTACTCACTTTACTGTGTGTTTTGGCAGTGCAGAATTATGCAAATAACAGTTCTGTATTCAGACAGATGTGTTACTTGGCTGATTTTGAAAAAATTAATTGTAGGTCCCCCCTACAGCCTTTGCCTTTTCGGGTGGAAGAGGTCTAGTTTTTCCAATATCCCTTGTAAAAGCAACTGTGTTCCACTCCCTTGGATCTCTTAAGTTGCCTGTGTCTCCCACCAGTGTAGGAGACATGGACACTCCCACCTTTGAGGTAGAAGCCCAAACTGTATTTTGTACTCACACCATGGTGTAGCCTGATAATTATGTGTTTGCCATTACTTGTAGTCAATATGCCTTTCAATGACCTGACAGTGCAGGTTGCTGGGACTTTTTTGGGCTTGGTCTTTGCTATGAACTTTTGAAATGTTCCCAACAGCTGTCTAGAGAGCAAGTGACCTTGTGTTTGTTTGAGATGAGCATTTCTGGTAAAGTTTGGGATTGGATATTGGCTACCTGGCAGCCCATAGTCCTCAGTGGTAGATGGGAAGTTATTGTGTCATTGCAAAACAAATAAACCAACCTAATCCCAATAACCTCAAACTAAACAAAAAACCTAACCCAAATCACGTATTGGAAGTGCACTGATATGTGATCCAGTCGTTTTCATTTTTCATCTTTGAGATAGCATTATTCTTACATGAAGACAGTGTAACCTCAAAGCAATAAGAAACTTGCAATCACTGGGCTAAGGACAGACACTGTGGAATGCAGTAAAACATTTTTAATGATTTAATTTAACAATTTAAAATATAAATTATATTATTTAAAATTTAAAGGCGTTTTAAAATTATTGGTTTTCAGGTCACTGAATTTTTTTTTTTTTTCCCCAGCCTTGCTAAAGACTGTTTCTGGGAACAGCACACAGTGTATGAATAAGTGGCTGTAACACATTATTACAGAGACTTTCCTGCTTAGTGCTGGTTCCTGCCCCAACTATGTCTGGCCAGTGCAGCTGAAAAAGGACCCGTCCTGTAGCCATTAGGATACAGCAAAAAATAGGCTACACAAGTGAAATATTTATTGAGGTACCCAACGCTCTGACTTTGCAAGTGTGCTGATTACAGAATCCCAGAATCCTGTAGATTGGAAAGGACCTAATATTAACCATCTGTAGACCTAAAAGCAGAAAGCATGGTAAAAAAATACGAAGTGTAAGAGAGAAAAAGAAATACATTGTGGTTATGAAATTGGTTTGAGTCTCTCAGAAAACACTTTATGGTATGATATTAAGAATGCTTGAATATTAAATAACAGCTTTTTAGTGTTTGAATAAAGAAAAGCAGATTTGTAGTACTGTTCCTTATGTATTACTGGCTTTGCAATAGTTAAAAAGGCTGGTCTGTGGTGCTCACAGAGGTGAGAAAACCCCGAACAGCCTAATAGAAAATATGTGGTGAATAACAGAAATTACAGGCAAATAAGAGACATCAGATTCATTCACTAATAGTAGTATAATAAATGTCATTCTTTTATAGGAATTAAAAAACTTCAACTCTCTTGCCTGATAATATCAGACTCATGAGAAGCAAGAATATTGCCCTATACCAGTGATACAGAGGAGTTGTGTCAAATTAACCTAAACCTGCTGAATATTCTTTGGAAACCTAGATGTGGGAGATTTCTAGCAAGTCAAGATAGCTTGAACCAGAAGACTGACATAAATAGTGTTAACTCTGGTTAACTCCCCAAGTACCCTGGTATCACATATTCTTGACAGTGTGATATCAAAGTCTTCCTTTGTTTAGTACATGTTCCTCTCTTGACTTTCTGAAGATCTCCCACAACCTAATTCAGATACTCTCTCTGGCTTCTGGTAAGATCCCTGCAAGTTGTGATAAAGCTTTATTAGTTTCATTAGACTTTCATTACAGAATAATCAGAATCATGCTAACAAATCCTCTCATTATTGCTGTATAGATCCTGCATCAGAGCTCCTCATTTCTTATTAGTGAGCAGCTGAATGTTCTGCAAGTGCAAGAGGTAAATAAATCATTGCTGGGCAAAGACCTCTCAGGCTTCTATTTACTTCCAGATAATCCTAAAACTCTCGCTCAAGCATTTACTCATATTTATCTTCCACGAATGAAGTAATTGAATGGCTATTTCAGCTGTTCAGCAGCATCTTGGGAGGCTGTAACTGGAACAGGATGTACTGGGAAACAGTGCTGCCCTGTAAAGCCCAACCTGTGAGTAATAGGCAGAACTTTACTTCTATCTTAATTTTGTCTTTGTATGTACTATAAAGAGAATATCCAATATCTTCTTTAGCAGAGGCATCTTATATAGATTTTTCTTATTCTACACCTACGCAGTGTTGTAATTAAAGAAATTACAGGGTGACAGAATGACTTCTAACCTTTTAAAATAATTTGCCTTTTGATACAGTAGCAATTTAAAACCACTTTAGAGCTGTGATCATTTGGAGAAAAAACACAGAATCAGGCAAGCTAAGTTTCAGTTAAAAGCACCCGAACTTATTTTGTTGTGTTTTTTTTCCTTTTTTTAAATACAATAGTGATTTAAGCAAGCACATTTTTTATGTACTGATCTGTGTGATACATAAACATGCACATTGTGCTAACTACTGTGAAATTAATCACAATTTGTACTGTGCTCACACAACCTTGTCCTCTAATCAGCATTCCTGCAGATTTCTTCTAATGTTGGATGTTTAGTAGGCTTTTAGAAAACATTTATGATTCTAGAGATGTTTCTCTGCTAATTTATTACTTTGAATTGATTGCTGGATGTGAACATGGATTCAGCTTTACGCTTGTGCTCAAATTCTGGTTGCTAATGCTGAGACATTGACCTGAACAGCAGCAAGTTGTCACAGAGTGACAGAATACCAGATTGAAAGGGGACCTCAGGGATCATCTAGTCCAAACTTTCTTGGAAAAAACATGGTCTAGACAAGATGGCCCAGCACCCTGTCCCACTGCATCTTAAGTATCCACTCTTGGGCAATCCATTACTTTCCTGGGGAGTTTATTCTATGGTTGATTGTTCTCCTTGTGGAAAGGTTTCCTTTTGTGTCTAATTAGAATCTCCCCAGGAGTAACTTGTACCTGTTACCCTTGTTTTCTATGTGAAGGAGTCCCCATCTTCTTTATAACCACTCTTTATATACTGGAACATGGTCTTTTCTCAAGGCTGAACAAACCCAGTTCTCTGTCTGTCCTCACATGGCAGGTTTTCCTCAATGTGGTGCACTACTACGTCCCTACATTAATAAAACATAAGATTAAAGGGTCTATGTAAATAGTAACTTTCAGTTATTTTGAGAAAGACCTGAGCTGCTCAGGAGTGCTGGATACAAACTCCTCCTGCTCAGTGTTGCTGACAGGTCACGCTGCTTTTTTTAATCTTACAAGCAGTAGTGTGGGGTTTTTTTGTTTGTTTCTGTTTAAAAAAAACCAACCAAAACAACCCAACAGCAACCCCCCTACATTTGAGAGTATGTAGGTATTTCTAATTAGTTGATACAGATTTGCTTACGGTTCTTAAGAAACCCTGAGCAGAATTCTGCTCTTTATGTTCAAGGTCATATTTTGGAAGGATATTCCTGTCTGGGGGGCTGGGAGTTGACGAGTCCAATAATTTTTTTTTTTAATTAATTTAAATTTCTGGAATGTCACCACAGTTGCTTGTTGCTATTATCTATTCCATCTTACTCACTGTAGTACAGAAATAATTTAATGTGCATATGTTACTCTGTTTGCCTGCCATTACTGTCCTGCTATTCTGTTACAAAGCAGCTCAAACTCTACTCTCTGCCACTTCAATTTGCCTTTCTGCTTTTTACAATGGAGAAACATTGTTTATTGTGTTTTAATACTCATGTGGTTGAGCCTATTTGAAAAAGGATGTGTGATTCTGTTTGTTAAAAAGGATTGATTGGCTGTTGCCTCCAGAGATTTCATTATTAAGATTTCTGGAATGTTTTTCATCAGCAAAACATTATAGTTGAATGTCAGTCAATCCTGTTGCATACAAAGTTCAGGGATCAAACTGATTTGCTTCAGAAGACAGCCTGATGCACTCAAATATATGTTGTCACTTATCCTGTGTCTTTTGTGCAGGGATAAAATGGCTGGGGGCTTTTCATCAGTACCAATAAGATACTAATCTCAATTTCTGGACCCCTGCTGAGATGATACAGTTGCAAGATTATTATAGTAAAACTTCTGTTAAGGATTGTACCTTATTTCTCTTAAATGTCCTTCCTAGAGTGGTGTACTTGTATATTTATAAATCCCTGTGTGTGATTACATTCATAGTTTAATCCTCCTGAGATTGAGAATCAGATTTTATTTCTCTCATGGGAAATAAAAGCTTTAACTGACTGACTGTGTTCTGTTCAATTTTTGATAAATTTTTGCGTTGTCAGATCACACTGAAAAGCAACTCTTCTATTTTATGATCACATGGGTATCTTAAAACTGGGGGGTAAGGTGGGGATGAAGAAGTGTTTCATATTATAAACAGACTTTTGCTCAGCATCTTCAGAAAGAAGTTAGTTTACATAAAAAATAAATAAAAAGAAATTATATAACACTGTAAAGTGGTTACTTTTTAATGAATTAAGAGATATTTGTCTTTATCTCTAGTTTTAATGTTTAGTTTTATTTATATTAATGCATCATCTACCTTTTTCCACTCTAAATTTTTTTAATAGCATAAATATTTAGGAAGTTGGAAGGCTGGGCAAACAAACCTACTGAGCTATATTACTCTGGAATTTGATTAGATTGTTTTCTGCTTTCTTGAACAAAAGAGATAAAGTAATAAAGGTGGACAGGGGAACTCTTCAGTTTGCACTGAGGCCTCTGAAGGGCTCAGGGCAGTCAGTACCTCTGAAGTACCCTCAGCATTTGAGTGTTTTAATCAGGTAAAACTGATTGCTATGGTAGGAGTATGAAATAACTCCCAGAACTGAAACCTAGTAAATAGATTGATCCTGCTGGCTCTTCTAGCACCACAAAGTTATACACCTGTGTCACTCCAGGCTCTTGTCTTTTTACTACAAGTCTAAAAACAGTGTTGCTCATAGAAACACATTTGCAATTCCACATACCCTTCTACTTATATCCAGTAAATTCAGGATTTATGGCTTAATTTTCAGCAGGATGCCAGAAGAGAGGGTAAAAGACTTTTGAGAGAAGAAATTAAGATAAAATAGGGAGACTTCAGCCTGAAGAGAATTCTCCCTTTCTTTCTGGCCTGCAGTTTGACTTCTTAAAAAGTCAAAGCACATCCTAAAATATATCATTTGTCATTCCATCACTCGTTATTGCTCCTTCTGAAAACTTGGGTAGAAAGAATCTAAAAAAAGAAGTTAAATTCCTGAGTGCTAAAACTGCTTCATTGGCCAGTTATGTTAATCAGCCATTTTATCTGATGAATATATATGGTGTTTGGGAAAGAAAAATTATATTAATTGCTGGGAAATAAAGCAGCTGGTCTGTGAACCGAAAGCACCTTTTTGATGGGCATTGATCAAGTTTCAGTTGGATTATTACATTTGTTATGGTTTGAGTACCTTTAAAGGAAAGCCCAAGATCACTTAAGAGATGATACTGCATAAACTGAGGCAGGGTTTAGATGATGATGCTAGTAAACCCTTTACATTAAATGCTAACATCAGCTAACCTTTCTTGAGATTTTATTGTTTCCTGGAAAAATTATTTTTTAGTGTGTCCTTTGCTGCACACAGAGCAGCTATTCTTTTATATTTCACCATGTGTAGCTGCAGAGATCCATCTGACTGTAAAAGTACACACTGCTAGCAAACTAAACAATTTTTGCAGGCTGTCAGTGTTAATAATTTGTTCCATTTTGTCATAAGAATAAATCTTACTTCAATGAGTTTTGTGAAAAGCTAAGTATAGCACAGGAGATGGAGAATTTTGGGCCCAGGTAATGATATAGTGCTTTTCTCTGAAAAAGATTATTTCTGTGGAAGATGATGTACCTATTTTAGTGAATTTGTATAATCTTTTTTCTAACTATTTGACATTCTTGAGGTTTCTGGAGATTTTTGCTTTTATGAAGGGATACATGCATTCTGTGAGAAATCTAATTATCTGGGAAAAATAAGATCATAATGGAGGTGCAGAGTATTCTTCCTGAAGTGTTGCTTATTTTGAGCTGTGTGGTTTTTTTGCCCAGCAGTATTTATTTTAAATTCCATTGAAAAGTTTTGGGGGGGGGGGGGGGAATTAATTCTCCTTTCTGTCTTTTGAACAGTGACTCAGTCCTTTAGAAACTAATACTTCAGTAAAGTTTTAATGGTTTTGAAATTGTTGTTTAAATTGAGATTCAGGTAAGGAAAACCTCTCCTCTCAATAGAAAGAAATATTTTTCATCTTTGGATATGTTGCCTCACAGTTTTTGCTGAGTTTCCTGTGTAATCTCTCATGGCTCCTTCATAGGAGACCCATGCAAAGTGCTTAGGGTGGTTTGCCAAGTGCTTGGGAAGTTTGTTCATTATGTTTAAGTAATGATTTTCTTTTTAATGCAAGGAAACAACCACTGTTAGAAGAAGAAAATTTAGATTTAGAAGAGGAGAGATCTCTGCCTTCCTCCTCATTTGTTTAGTCTTTAGGGGGACTCTGTCTCCTTCCCCCTCTATTTTATTTCTGTACTTCTTCTTTCCTTCTGGGGTTCAACATCAAACACATTAAGAACCCAGGCACTCCTCTGAACATCTGCCAAAGGTACTAAATTACTCTGGTGCTCACAACAGAAGATATTATGGCAGCTTTTGGAGAATCAGCTGGAGAAGAGTCTGTTGCTGCAATTTTTTCCTGTGGGATGCCAGGATGATGGAGTGTTCCATGTGACCACATGGAGCTATAAGCAGTTTGTAGTCTAATAATTACAGTGCAGAAAACTCAATGTACAAAGACATGTCATTTTACAAAGTCGAATTAAAGCTTGTACAACTGGGAGGATTTCACTGCACCCTCTATGTTTTGAACTTATGTTAAAAAAGACTCATAGAATGGTTTATATTGGCCTATAAATTTTCATGTACTACTAAAACTATATGAAAACCAATACTGATTTGTTTTGATTTTTTGTTTTTGAATTGGTTTGGTTTGTTGGTTTTTTTGGTTTGGTGTTTGTTTGTGTGTTTGTTTGTGGTTTTTTGTTTGTTTGTTTTTTATGTTTTTTTTTTTTTTTAACTGGCAAAACAGACTAAGAGTGTTTGAAGAAATAAATGGCCCTGGTTTCAAACTTTTCAAAATAATGTATCAGAAATTGCTTACTCTGTTGTTTCTGTCTGAACCTTTTCTATTTCCATCTTTGTTTAATTTCAGTTCTTGTGACAGACCATTACTAACACGTTCTCAAGCAGAGAATCACTTGTAACATTTAAGGCTTGCCCATGCTCAGATACTTAGTTGTGTGACTTGGTCTATGAGATAAACTTCTTTCTCTTCTGGTATTTCCACGATTTTCGAAAGAATCTCTTGCTTTGGGTAATAGTCACTTCTGTGTAGAGGACTTGTAGAAAAACTTATGTAGCTTTGGATTCTACTTCCTAATTTGCAGAGTGGCCAATGGCCCATTGTAACTAAAATCGTAAATTTTTTTTTTTTTTTCCTTCTGTCTGGAGAGGAGAGAGGATTTGTAGAACCATGTTTTACACACACACACAGAAAAAGGGAGACCAGAGGAAAGGAAACAGTTAAAAAACAAGTTTAAAATCAAGAATATACCTGTGTTCATTTGGAAAGGGCATTTTTTTCTGTACCACGTGGAAGGATTTATATAATGAAATAACCTTTAATTGATATTACTTCACTTATATAGGAAAAAGTGTTAAAAGTTTCAGATAGCTTAGTTGCTTAACTTAAGACTTCTTTCACATCCCTATATACCCTTCTTTTATTGCTGGAATGTTTGGTACAGACTCTTGGGTGCAGTATTTCCATTAGTAAAGTACTTCACGGGCAAGGTAGAAAATGGATAATGGCTGAAACAGTTTTTTTCAATTTTTCATACCTCAAAGTCCAAGTTCTGCATAATCTGTTTTGCCTTTTTGATCAAAACTAAAATGTCTTCTATTTTTCTGTTAGAAAAGAAAGAAAAGAAAGGATTTTTTTTTTTTTTGGTAATAAAATTACAGGGGGGTTTGTGCACTTTTCCAGGATTATTGTTTTTGTTTGTTTAGCCATCCATATTTAATCAATATTCCTTGTATAGATTTTCTTCTGTGTATCAATATATAAACATATACATATGCACACACTTCCTTTCTGTAACTGCTTTACTGCTCAAGTGTTTGGGAATCAATTAATCTTGAATACAGAGCAGTCTATGAACACTTTTTGATAGATCACCTCACAAAACTATTACTGAGTGATAGTCCCACTTTTTGCTTGCTTTACAGTCAGTTATGTTAAGTATTTTGACAAATTGTGATATTATGTTAATACTTTGTGTTAAATAATCTCCAAATAATTAGGCCATGTGTGTGAGATGTATTTGAGATTTTCTTGTCTAGGACTCACGAGGTTATAGCTTCTGAACAACAAAACAGGTTCTCAAAGAGAAAAAACAAGTCAAGTTCTTTGAAAATCAATGTTTTGAGCTCTCTTGAGGCTTATCCTTTGAAGTGTGCATTTAATTTACTACTTGTCTCGTGTTTAAGTTCCAGTCTGGCTCTTCTGAGTTAAGTGAGCTCAGTCTTCTGACAGCGGGCACCCGCTCACACAGAGATGGAGGCTACTGGTAGTTCAATGATATTTTTTAGGGTGGGTTTTTTTTCCCTCTATGTTTGTTGTTTCCCCCCCTATCTTTCATTTCAGGCTAAAAAAGAAAAAAAAAAAGGCATTTTATGTCAAAGCTTTTTGCATTTTCAGAAATGTATTGGTTTGATCTTTTCGTACATTTTTTGAGGGTAGACACTGAACATAGAGTATTCAGTATCCAGCACAGGACACTACATCTCAAGGCAAATATGCACATTCTCTTGCAAGGATAATAGGGAGGAGTTTCAAACCATTAAAAAAAAATAAAAAATGACTTTAGTATGGATCAGCTGCAAACAGTTGCAGAGAAGGTAGATCCCTTTGCAGATAATTATTGTTTTAATTTCCAATTACTTTGTCTTCTGCTTAATATCAGTTGAGTCTTATGTTTCTTTTACCCTGCTTCTGTCATCTATGTTTTATGGGAGAAATAGAATGTAGCTCTTTTAATCAAAGTGGACCAGGTTAATCTGATGGAGACCTCTTTAGTAAAGTTGCAATTTTAGGGATGATCAGGTAGCATAATAGAAATATTCATATATCCATGAAGCCTAAAGTAATTATTTCTACCTTTAATGTAAAGTTACTAAATCTCCATGAGTAGTCAGGTTATGAATATATCCAATAGTTATGGATCTTTTGGTGGCTTGCTTTATGACACTGGGTGGTACTAAACTCACATTTTCTGGAGGATTTTTCAAATATTTCCAAAAGACAGTCAGAGAGCTTAATCAGATACTGAGAGTGAAGGTGAAATGAGTCAACTCCTTTGGAAACAATGTCAGTTCAATTTATTTTCATTAAAAAACACTACAGAGATTTATAATCCCAAAGTATCTGTAATTTATAATGCTCACATTTGAAACTTTAATTATATCCTTGTTGAACCAAACACTGTGTTATTAATTATCTAACAGCAAAGGCTAATGTTTCATTACTAGAATTAGCTTTAGTTTGCACTGTGCCTTTCTATCTCAATTCTGTGGTGGAGACATGAGGAAGTAGATCTACATGATAAACAAATGTAGGTTGAACTCAATTTCTTTGAACTTGGTAAATAATATACCTTAGTATATACATGTATCATGAATAGCAACTGAAGTCACATCCCTGCAGTCCTGCCTATAATAAGCCAAGAAAGCCACCACTGTTAAAGGGACTGTCGTTCTGTAGCACTGAACTTAGACTAAAAATCCCAGGAAGCACAGATGTGATCCAAACTATGTATGAATGCAGGATATCATTTCTGTTCAGTTAGCTAAAACATGTGATTACGATTCCTGATGGATTATCCCTTCTGTGTTGGGTATAGAAGGATAAATAAATGGGCACAGAATTAGAGTAGAACAGAGAGACTGTGATATAAAAGCTGATGTCATAAAGCACCTTCACAATTTTTTAACAAATCTGATATGCTCTTAGGATAGTGTTTGCAGTCATTTGTTGACATATCTTAATCTGAGCCTTAATCTTTATTTACTGTGTCACTATGCTATCACATGGATTATTTTCACGCAAATGTATTCAGTGTGGCCTTTACCTGAGGTGGTTGGTCTATAGAAACACAGGTATTTTCTCATGAGTTTTGTGACATATTTGGAGCAAAGGCAAATATGTGTTATAAAATGTGTCTCTTTCCCACTTCCTCCATTCTTTACCTCTGTGGTATCCATCTCTGTTTGTTCCACTTCCTCTTTCACCTCATTGCCCTTGGGCTTCTCCCCTTCTTCATTGCAATTTTTTTTCCTCCTGAAGTTCTAAGAGTTTGTCTTGCTGTTGTGCCTGTGTTTTGCTCTTCTTTAGTGACCTCTATTTCCTCTGTTGCTAAAGCTAATGTTTCCCTTTGCTACTTACCAGTGGGGTTAGTGCCCCTGTCTCCCTTCAGTGCTTCTGACTCCATTCTTTCCCTGCTGCTGAGCACAAAAAAGTTTGGAGTGAAAAGGTAGATTAACAAGTGAACTGATCAATGACAATTTGATAACCCTCCTCCCAAACCAGAACTCCCAAACTATGAATTTTACTCCAATGTGTCAGCCAAGAATGAATTCTATAGGAAGACTTAGAAAAGGATATAGTAAAGAGAGTAAAGAAAGTCACGACCACAGGGAACTTCTACTGTTGTATCTATTTCAATAGAACATTAGGTCTTGGAAGCTGTACTTCTAAAGCTTTCCTTGGAAAATAACTTTCTTTTATTCTCTCAAGAACTTTATGCCCTCAGGATAGATACCAACACTGCTTAACACACTCCATGCAACAATCCCATCCCAGGGAGAGGTGTTACACTTGGCTGAATTCCTCATGTACATGTAGCAGTTCCTATTTGCTGGACTGATCTTACTGAGTGGTTGATAAATGAAATAGAAATTTATGCACCTGCTGTAGGAACTTGCATTTACTAAAACAGAACTTTAATGTGGGGTTTTGTAGTCTGAGTAATGTGGCATTTTTAGGCCTTAACTATAATATGCAGAGCTAGGAAAGTGGTTAAATAATATATTTTGTTAGGGAAAATAAGTCTCGGGAGCAGCACGATGTGGAGTGGTGTGTTTTCAGAATTATGTAAACTCTTCTCTTCTGTCGATTCCAAGTGGATCAATGATGCTGCTGTAAAAAATGATGCAAAAAACCAATCAACCAGCCAAAAAATCCTCTCAAACAGCAAAACTCAGAGGTGATTACCCTACAAGATTTAAAAACCAGACTTTGAAGCAGTATTCTCTCACCAGCTAATTGTCACATATTAAAGTAGTCCTTAGAATCTATTTCCATGTTACACTTCCAGCACTGAAAGACCTGGAAGATGCAATTTTAGAGGTATCTGAGATCTTAGGAGTGCAATTATTAAAGGTAGCAAAGGATCAAAGAACGTTCACCTCTGGTTTTAAAATCTGAGTGCTTGGTACCTTGCACTGTGTCCAACTGAAGAATTTTTTTGCTCAGGAATCGCCTCAGGAACTGAACAGGTTGTGTTTAGACATGTGGATTCATGGTTTTTAATAACTAGATTTGTGGAAAACAAAGGACACACTTCATCAGTCCTGGGAAGACCATACAGTTCATTAGTATCTCTCACATCACTTTACAGTGTGGATAAAGACAACCCTTGGATAGAATTCTATAGCTGTCATCTATCCTTGGATGTCTTAAAAGAATAGTAAGAAGGGAAAAAGATTTATGCACATTCTCAATGTGAATTTGTATTTCTGCTTGTCTCCTGCTGTGCATATAGATAGCTAATATTTCTGAGATTTCCTTCCCTTTTAGGTGCACAAAAGATAACTGATACCTGTTTGAGAAATGTGTAAATGGGTTTGTGTTTATAGGATATTTTTGAATACAAGAAGAGTAGTTTATATGAGTACAGATGATATTTTCATTTTTAACAACTTTTAGTTAAGCAAAGTCTCACAGGTAAATCATTTCATGCCTTCCAAGCAGAGTGATGAGAGGTAGGATTACAGGAGGTAAGAAAGAAGGTTTTGCATAGCAAAATAAAAATAATAAGGAAAAAACCCCCACAATTATAGTGAAACTAGTATGTAGATATAGATTATTTATTCAGTTGTAGCTATTACAATAGTACAGGACATCCATATCAGTACTGACTGCTAGAAATTAATTTGAAATTAATATTTCAATCCATAAGGCTTCTATAGTCTCTTAACAAGTGTGCTGTAAAGATACAGTCTTTCCTAGTTTTCTTTTAATGGGAGGAAAAATGACTACTTATTTCAGGGATTTCTTTCTTCTCGTGGTGACAGTTGCAGTGGTATGTAGTTACTTGAGAACAAAACANAAAAAAAAAGTAGAAATAGATGAACTAGAGAATTACACATTTTTATATGTTTTTCGTGACTGTTTCTTTGTTCGAGTATTAAAGCCTAAGGCCATGTTTTTGAAGTGCCTACTACTTTTGAATGTCCATTTAAATATTAAAGTACCTAATCCCTAAGACATGTTCTGCTCATAGCTAAATACAACTCTTTAAATGTGTTTCAAATTAGATATCTGCAACTAGTAATAATTTCTGAAAACTGATTAATCTCTCTGTGATGTAGGAACACACGCTGCCCTTCTTTAATGTAAGTCTGTTCCTGCTGATACTAGAGAACCTACACTATAAAGAAACAAATCCAAACGTTGAAAATTAAAGTAATTTTCCCATTCTTTATCCCACTTTCTTATTCATTCTTTTCCTTGCTTTATCATGGTAAAAAATGGAGGATGATTGGAACACCCAAAGGGCTGAAATAATGATCTCAATGGGAAGTTTGTGAGCTTGGGGACACCGCTGTTATATAAATGCCTATTGTGGGCCCATATAAATCTCTGTGCCAGTGGAAACTAAAACTCTGCAGTAGGTTTTCCTTGGTACCAGTTCAATTTACGGATGTGGAGTATCCACAGTAGAAAGAGAAAACGATGAAATAATGTGATTTTTAAGCAAATGTTTATTCATGAAGTTCCCATTTTTCTGCTGGTCCTGTCTGGCTGACTGGTCTCTCAGCAGGTTGTGTAAGGAATACCCCATGCTGGGTGCAGGCACAGAGCAGCAGTGCTGAGGCATCTGGTGCACAGGCACAAAAACCACAACTCAGCTGGAAAATAATAAAAAAAACCCTCTTAATTGTTCTTTCACTAGTTTTAATATGACGGGGAATAAATTTGCTGATTGATGGCATACATTATAGCTGATTGATGCTACAGGAGGCTTTTTGCTTATGACGGGATTTAAGAAAAGTGTTTTCCTTAAAAGAAGTGAACCTGATTTTGTATTCTGTCCTAAAGGAATTATTTAGACTGTAGAATATATGCAGTGCAATGAGAACTGAATAGGTTCTTGTGCTATTGCTCTTTGGTAACATGCTGTTTTTCTCTTTCACTACTGACATGTTGCCTGCATAACTATTTTTAAGATTAATTTGGGAATTCTGAAGTATTGATTTTTGTAACTCAGTGTGACTCGTGAAAACTGTTCTTAGGTTGGGGAAAAAATTAGAAGGTGATCAAGGACATAATAGAAAGTGAAAGTGTTGTGTAATGGTTTCTCAGTGGGTGTTTCATAGTGGTGTTTGATACTGGGTGTTTTGCTGTTTCTCCAACATGATCATGAGTTGTTCATATTTGTTTGAGCTGGACTATGCTTTTTATAAGTAGAAAGAAATATAGATTATTTGTGATACCTAATGAGAATTCTTGAAATTGTTTTTTTAGAGCTCTAGAGATGTGAGATAGATATCTCTGTGCTGGGTTATGTGAAGGTAAGGTGAAAATGTTACTGTTAAAGTAACATAAATGTACTTGAAATAACGTAAATTTAATAAAGTATGGTACCAAGAGTTTATTTAGATTCACAAATATTAGATAGTAAATATATCAGTTAACTTGATAAAAGATAAAAAAAGAATTTTAAGAATTTTTTGCTCTGGTCCTCAAAAAAAGGGTTTTAATTTAATTTTTGCACCATGTATCATGTAATTTCATTAATTGTATGTATTTAATTTAAAAATACATCCTTTTATATATTAGTTACAGTAGACACCTTTCCCGATGGCGCAACATCTCGGGAAGTGAAACTGGATTTATATATGAGCAATTTGGGATGTAGTAATGCTGCACAGGCAGAATTTATCCTTTGCAGTCAAGCCAGAATTCATTCTATTTCACATATTTTGTGAGATGAATCTTCAATATTGTGCTCTACAATATAGTGTCTTCTGAACAGGATGATCATCATCTTATTTTCTGTCTGAAATTACAGTTGAACCACTTTTCAAAGTGACAACTGAATAATTTAGTTGGATGTTGCAGAAAATGTGTGTATTCAGATGGCTGAAGCCAACTGACTATGGCTGGTAGAGTGACCTCAGTGCCAGTCTCTGCTCCTCTGGGTTTGGGTGCAGGGAGTGACTGACTGTACTGGACCATCAGATGCATCACCAGCATCCAGATTTTTCCCTTGCTGTGTTCAACTACTGAAAACAGCTGAACAATTTGCAGACAACCCTGTGCATCTTGTTCTGCCCTTGAATGGGTGATCTGTTTAAATGTTACCTTGTCAGGTGCTTCCATGCGGAGCAATTGCCCACCCATGTTGACACGTTGCTCAATCCTTTCTCTCTTGCCCTTCAGTGAAATCTGCTTAGTCCTATCCGTGCTCGTGTGCACTTTGGTGTGTTCTCAATCCTGTGACAATTACAGAGGACCAGATGGCATTGCACGTGTTTTTGGCTTGAATGATAAACACTTAAAAAGCCGCTGTAGCGCAGCCAACCAGGCAGCACTGCTACCTCCTCAGCAGGAAAGGCAGGAATTTTGTTTTGTAACAAAGCAGAAGTCAAACTTGAGCTATAAAGCATATGAGCATTGGAAGAAACTCCAAAACCTTTGTGTGATGTTCAGCTACTTGAAAATTTTGGTCCTTTTCCTACAGTTTTGCCCATTAAAGGCAGTTAAATTAGCTTTTCTTTGCTGTTTACGCATTCTAAAAGACTGAAAACCTTCTAATGATGTCCCTTAAAAAAAACAAAGAACACACACACAAAAAAAAACCAAACAAAAAACAAATCACAAAAACAAACAACCAACAAAAAACAAACCACAAAAACAAACAACCAACAACAAGAAAACCCAACTGAAAATACCACCCCATCCTTTCTCTCTACTCCAAGCTACACAAGCTGTGAACAACAAAAAAATTAGGTCTTCTATAGTTCTGGATCTGAACAGAGATATTAAGTATGGCACTGTAAGCAAGTTGAGTATGTGAATATTCAGCCTTCTGTAACAATATAAATTTAGGATATAATATCAGTGGAACAGAAAATTATCTCAGGTTAATAAGTGCTTCCTGCTACTTAAATATCAGGGCAAAGATGAAGACTTCATGCATAAAAGTTGAGGATATTTCAAATCCACTGAGTGAGAAATAGTGGTCATTTCTGCAAATTACTCTTACCATTTGCCTAGCCACTTTGCTACAAATACCTGAACTCATTTAAATCTCTATCATAATACAATAAGGGACTAAAATACTTAATCCTTATCATTTTATAATGAAAGGCTAAATGTGAAATAGAATATCAGAGACCTATTTCAAAAAGTCTTAAGTACTCTTGAGGTCTTCTTTTGAATATTAAATGCTTATTGGGATCAGTCCCATGGTTTTGCTTGCAAAAAATCCACAGAAACAAACTAAAATCCAATGTGACTTATCCTGCTGATGGTTAGGTTTTATTCATCTTCAAAAGTAATGTGACCTTCCCTGACCTCTAAGGCTAGAGCATGTGACTGTCAGAGGTGTCCAGATGCTCCTGTATTACAGAGCCAAGATGACTGTGGCCCTTGGATGGTATTGAGCAGGACACTGGCTGAGGCACTTGACTCCTTTCATAACTCAAGTTATTTTTATGACTTTCAAGAAAAACACATCTGTGAAACCAATAGGTGATTTTCAAATAACTTAGTATAGCGACAGATTTCAGGGCTTTGCAAAAGAATTTTTTTTTTTCTTTCAGTATGGTTCTCTCTTTTGTCCTCTGAGTCTTAAACATGGAATCATAGAATAGTTTGAATTGGAAGAGACCTTAAAGATCACCTTGTTTCACCCCCCATGGGCAGGATCACCTTCCACTAGACTGAATTGCTCAGATCTCCATCCAAACTGTCCTTGAACACTTCCAGGGATGGGGCAGCCACAGCTTCTCTGAGCAACCTGTGCCAGGGCCTCACCACCCTCACAGGGAAGGATTTCTTCCTAATATCTAATCTAAACTTTCTCTCTTTCAGTTTGACACTGTTCCTCCTTGTCCTTCCTCTTGTAAAAAGTCTCTCTCCATCTTGTTGGTTTCCTTCACATGACAGCACTTTCACCACAGTATTGTGTGCGAAAAATATAGTGACACATACTTGTTTCCGCAAATATGTATTAGATGAAGAAAAATTCGAGAGAAAAATCTGTCTTGTATACTAAGCTGTTACCGGATTCCCATTCTCTGTTTTCATTTCCCAGATAGCATAGGAAATAGTATTTTCGTCTCTGGGCTTATCTTCTGGGAGTTTACTTGCTTTTTGAATCTTTGCAGACTTAAAATATTCACAGCATGCTGATAGCAGATAGGTGGGAAAATGGTGATGTGAAGGAAAAAAAGTGGTCCTTTTTAATTTCCATTTCCCTTCTGCACCCTGTATGTTAACCCCTGTAACAATGAGATTTAATGTTTGTACTTGCTAATTCTTAGTATTTATTTTGCAATCCAGAAGAGCTAATTTTAGCATACCTAACTCTTAGGTATTTCCCAATGTGCTGTTAGACTTCTCACTGTGACAGTGATGCATGTTTAAAGCTGCTCAGTAATGCTCACCATGTTAAACAGGCGTATCTTGGAGAAGCTGGAAAGTCACACCGAATTCTAACATAATTAAGCAGATCATATATCATATTTTGAACTGACTTTAAAGGGCAAAGTGAATGACAATGTTTTGTTTATGACCTTTTAATCTTGTCTACAACAAATTAAATTTTGTCTACAGAAAATAAATTTATAAAGATGATGAAGTGTCTTATGACAAGAAAATCCATTAGCAAGTCTTGAGTGTGTCTTGATAAACTTCTCTCTGTGAGCTTCACAGGCATTTGGCATAATATCTAGTGAATTTATTTGTTTGTGTGTGGTGAGGAGGGGAGGATGAACACGAGGCACTTCATTTGATCTCCTTGTGAAGAAATATTGAAGTCTGTGATTTCAGCCAACTCACAGGTAAAACTTGCGTATGCAAACTTTAACTGGAAAACCATCCTCAATTCATGACTTAATCTCAAGTAGTTGGAAAACACTGTTTTGCAAAGCAAGTTATAAAGTTATAGATATTTGATTTTATTTAAAATAAGGCACTCATCTCTAATATGGGATGTTCCATCCCTGGAAGTGTTCAAGGCCAGACTGATGGAACTCTGAGTAAACAGGTCTAGAGTGGATCTGTTTTGACAGTAATAGCAGTTCTGCTCACTGATTATATGTTTTCCCTCCATTTTGCAAGGTATTAGCATGAGTAAATTTTACTGAACTGACTATGGATGTGTGTTAGAGCTGAATACACTTGTTCCTCCCTAAAAAGCGTTAGTATTCTGTGTATGCATTTGAGCTTTAGAGGGGTCTGTCAGCTTTGAAATACGTGACTCAATACAGAGCTCAAAGGAAAAAATCACCCATAACCTTATTGTACAAGCTTGATAGAGATTAGGAATTAAAATAATATCAATAATTAGCCTTTTACAGTTGAGTGTTGAGCCTAAGAAATCATTGAGAAATATTTCTAAGATTATTCTGAACAGAATATTAAGTTTGACATTTCTCAGCAGGTGGGGACTTATTCTTCTCAGTAAAGTATGACTGCACCTTTGAACCCTCTTTGAATGGGACACTTGTTATTAAGGATCTAACAGGACTCTGGACATCAGAATAGAAAGAAATGCTGAACTAGCCACACAAATGATAAAAACTGTCTGAATAATAACACACAAAAAAATAACTGCATGGCAAAAGTCTCACCTAGCCTTAAGACAAGAACTGTTTTTTTTATCATAACAAACCTACCCCAACATTGCATTTTTGGTATTGTATTTTCACTAATATCGGCTTTGTTGGTCATTTTCATTTCTTGAGAGAGAAGAGGAAGATAACATTCTGCTGACCTGTGTTCTGGGTTCTTCTGTAAAAAACTGTGTGCAAGGAATTATACAAAGGAAACTCTCCCAGGGTGATGAATGCAAGGAGCAGCAGAACCTCTGCTTCTCATTGCTTTGAAACCAGTAGAGCTGATTATTCTATGAAGCTGGTCTCTTAAAGCAGCAGAGAATCACTGAATCACAGAATATGTTAAAGCATTTCCTGTACTGCTCCTTTATGCCAAAGGCAACTGCTCAGTTGGTTATTTAGGCGTGTTTTATTGCTGTGAAATTGGTAAATTTTCCTTTTTCATGATATTGTGCTCATATTTTCATGAATTGCATCATTTTAATGCATGCAGGAGTTTTCACTGTGCTAAGTGGGCTTCTCTGTGACTCATGTAGTTGTAACAATATTTAAATTACATGTAAGGTACCATATTTCAGCTGCTGATATGATCATTTATGACTAACCGATTACAATTTGTTAGCACAGAACTGACCTTTTTCTTGTAAGGAAAGGGCACATTTTACAGCTTCCTGAACATGTCTTATCCACTTAGAAGGTTTTACAGAAAAGTAAGATGTAGTGACATTTAGTTTTATTCTAGTTCACTGCCATTAACCTCCTGTTACTGACTTTTACATAGTTGTGTGTAGGGCTTTATCAGGAGAGTGCAAATTAAGGGTCTGTTTCGAGCTGGAGGCTTTTACCCTGTTACATCTACAGAGCTGCAACATTGAAATGCTGAGTGATGCACTGTGTGTGCTGCTGCCTGTGACACACATTGACCCAAGCAGCTTCATCAAGGCAATGATCACATTTCTTCATGGCTCTGGAGCATCATTCTTTTAAATATCTGTTGACTTCCCACGAGCATCCTTTTCTGATTGCCCTACATCCCTGTGCTTGCCCGTGCACTGAGCACTAGAGGAGAGCAGTGGATGTGGTTTGGTTCCTCAGAGGAAAGCAATTTACACGGGCATGTTCTTTTAAATATTCATATTTCACTTGGTTCACTTTTCCATTTATGTACTATTCAATGTGCTCAGTGCTTTGCTTTGCACCCCATGGATCTATTCAGCTCTGAAGTTAACAAAGTATGGAAGGTGAGCACATATTCAACCATGAATTTTCTGTACTTTTTTTCCCCCAGTGTGTTTAACGAATTCGGACTTAAAATCTAAGGCATTTCACAGACTGTTTGATATGTGTGGGAAAGCTCAGTTCAAAATGAGGTTTTCCTTTCAGTTAATTTAATGTTTGCAGTCTGTCAGATTTACTGAAGGATGGGTAGTTAGATCATGTGAGTAACAAAGGAATCATATCCTCCCTCCTCCACCCCTATGGTTATCCTTTCTTGGATGTGTTCATTAATCTGATAAATGATTTTCATCAGGTACCATTAAAATGCTCCAGACTAAGAGAAAATAAAGTCATAACCAACTAAGAAGCTGTCTAATGCAGATTGGGGATCGCTTCAAGTTTTATTTCTTGTTTTGGATTGGTATGTGTTTCTACAATGTCCAGTATTTGACAATGTTGATGGATTTAGAAATAATAGCAGCAGTGGATATTAATTCAGTCCAAACATACATGTTTGACAGTGAATAATTCTTTAATAAGTGAATAAGTCTTTACTTGTAAGTGAGGACTAATGTATTCTTGGATAAGAATGTTCCAGATTTCTATCTTAGTGGGACAAAGAGCTTTCTGCTGAACAATTAATATGCAATGTGCAGTGCCATCCCCTGTGATGGGCAAGAGCTTGCAGAGGACTGTCATTTCTCTTGAATCCTTTCTTTGGTGCTTTCAAGATATCCGTCTTGAAGTATTTTTAACTTGTCTTTGCGCTATAAATCTGAAGTAATATGAATGTATAATTAGGTTCAGGCAATTAATTAAGCCCCTCTCTTGCCATCTGATGGGGTACTGATCCTTGGGCTAAATTGTGTGTGTTTGGTTTGCTCATGAAGAGGTTTATTCTTCTAATGTTTTGTTCTTTTGGTTTTTTTTTTCAGCTGGGTATTGTTAAGAGGATATCCATCAATGTCAATAGCGTGTTTCTTGTTTACACATATGAGACTTTTTTTAAATAAACATACTTAGTGTTTGGTTTAGAGCATAAATTCATGTTGCTTTTTCAAAAGACCAGCCCAGCAAGTAAGGGGAATAAAACTGCAAATGCTGAAGATATAAAAGCTGAGAACATGTATGGCAGCAGCTCTAGTTTTTGTCTCCTAAGAAACAGAATTTAGTAGAGTATAAGCTGGGCAAAAGCAATATTAAATGAAGAGGGAAGGCAAAGGTTTATTATGTATATTTGTCATTCAAGTGGTTTGTGTCAGTAGGAAAACGATGAACTTGATTTCTGAAGATTCATCTTGAAACAGCAATTCCTTTTTTATATATGTAGGGGGAAAGAGATGGATTTCCATGGCAGCATTCATTTACTCCCTCTTGATTAGGGGCAATGACAAGGTTTTTCTGTGAATTTTGCATGAGAATTTTCCCTTGCTGCAGTGTTTTGTTAAAAATGAGATTGCAATGGAGATCACCTTGATAAGCAGTTAAAATCATTTTGCTCAACTAAGTGAGATCTGGCAGCTAATGGGTAGTTTAATATCTAATACATTAGACACATTACTTATTAACAATTTCTGTGGTTAAATCTGAAAGGGAGTAGACAATTTTATGGTCACATATTAATAACATCTATATATAGAACAGTCCAGATGAATCAGGAAAGACATCTTCCTACCATGTATTGTAGGAATTGTAGAGCCTGCTTGGTATTGCTTGCTCTTTCCCGGTCCAAAGGAGTTAAATTGTATTTTTGTCCAGTCATACGTACAATCTGTAAGGTTCATTTCTCCTGAAACAACTGTATGTGTCTGAATTAAATTTTCTTCCAGTGGGTTATTTTTATTATATGGGAGATATAGGTCAAGAAAGATTAAGAAACTGAACACAAACTGATAGTTACGACACCTATTTGGAACGTGGGAGTGGAGTGTCCTGGCTTGCCAGGCCAAAAGCAAAATCACAAAAGGTGTCTCAGATGAATGAAGGGGAAGATGGGCAGGTTTTCTTTCTTGTTTGACCAAAAATTCTGTACTAGAATAGAGAAGTCTTTTGCACTGGGAAACACATTTTGCTGAGGTGAGGCCATTTTAGAGTTGTCATTTGCAGGCTTCTTACTGGAATAAGGTACTTTTGAAGATACTGCTTTTTCAGGGGAATAAATTGGAGGGTCATTAGAATGCAGAGTTGCTAACCTTATTGCATCAGTGCAGATGCCCTTCAGATAGGCAGGCATTTAGGCACTACTTAAATGGTTACAATTATATCAAGAATGAAAGGGGGAAGATTGTTTTTAGTGTTTGGAAATTCTGATGTTGAACTGGAGAGAAATAAAAAGACTCCAGGGCCTAAAATGTAAGTTTACAGCTTATACATGAACATATATCACTCTTTCTGCTTAAAGGTCTGTCTATATCTTACTGCCAAAAGATATTCTTGGCCAAAGAGAAAAGATCATTTCTCTTTTCTCTCTTTTAAAATATTTACATTAAAATGTCTGAAATGGGTTTTTCACTGTATTTACATTTCTGGCAAACTAGAAAGTGTGATGTGTTTACTAGTGTGTTGTTTTTATTTACTTTTTATGGCAAAATTAAAAAAAAATAACATTTTTTTCTTCAGTACTCAAATGTCACTGAAATAGTCAAAGAATTAGACAAGACGCAAGATTAACACCAAGGACTACAATAAACTGCATGTGTGTCAGTAGTAAAATTCAAAACTAGTTGAAAAGTGCAGGAGAGAGGACAAATGACAGCCGAGAAAGAAAAATATACACGTACTAGTGATTTTGGCTTTTGGAAGTAGTAAAGAGCTGGTAAACAGTTCTCCAAAACACATAGAAGAGGCTATATCTTTTAATAATTTTATCCTTAAATTTTTAATTACTTTTTAATATGTTTGGTTTAAGATAAGTGTGTTTATTTTTCATTCTGGTGCCCTCACCTCTGGTTCAGGCATAAACACTGTAGTTGTCATCGTGCATTCACCATGCTAATCTCTTGACTATAATCTGACTTTTAAGTGTTGTATACTTGAGTAGTTATACTCCTGAGTATTGCTTAAGACACTTTTATTTGAGAACATATAGCACTGAAATGCTGTTTTTATCTTTTCTAGTGTATTATTAAGTGCATTATTATCTATTACCTCTGTAGATCAGTTTTAGAACTGAATCACAGGATTCCATCTCTGTAAGGTAAAAATATATTTCTTTTCAGAAGATACATCTCTGTCATATGAATTAATATTTTTGTAGTTTGCTTTGAATATTCTGAACTATGACACACAGCTGTGTAAATAAGTACTTCTTTAGCTGACTCCTGATACTGAGAAAATGTTCTATCTGTGATAGAGGCATGCATCCTTTCAGATAGGAGATGTACTGAAATGCAATGTGTGGAGGTCATGAATAGGAAGAAAGAAATTTTCTCAGCACAGAATTGTTCATGTTATAATGGTAGACCTTAATGCAGAAATCAGTTTTTAGACTGTTCTAGCTGACTCTAGAATTATAAATGTCTTGTGTTATAGCTGGTTCACACATTTAATCATTTTAAGGAATTACAATATCCTGATACAGAAAAAAAGAACAGCAAGCATCATACTTGTCCAGACTAGGAACCTTCTACAATAAAATTACTAGCTCAATGGATGAGGAGGTAGTAGTGGATAATTTTGAACTTGGCTTTAGCAATACCTTCATCACTGTCTCTCACAAATTCCTTCTTGACAGATGGATGTAGTATATACTGGATAAGTGAACAATGAGGTAAAGCAGGGAGAACTGTGAGGCACAAAGAGCTGCCATGGACACGATGAAGTCCATCTGGAGGCCAGTCAGTAGTGACATATTCCATTGTCAATACTTGGGCCAAAAATATTTAACACATTCATTACTCACCTGGATTTAGAGTATAGTGTGAACCCTCTGTACGTTCACAGGTGACAGAAATCTGGGCAAAGTGGTTGATGGATCAGATGGTTGCTTGTACAGATTAGATGTGGGCTGACAGAAGCCTCATGAAGTCTAACAGAGAAGTGTGAAACCTTGCACCTGGCAGGGAATAAGCCCATGCATGAGTAAAGGCTCAATCTGACCATCTGGAAAACAACTTTTTAGAAAAGGATCCAGGGGGTCTCAGTGTATGTGAAGTTCAGCATGACCCACCCTCATGGGCAAAGGAAGGTAAGAACATCCTGTGCATTAGGAAAAGTATAGCCAGCAGGTTGAGGGAGCTCTTCTTCCCCCTCTGTGCAGCACAACTGAGACAAATATGAAGTGCTTTGTCCAATTCTTTGCTTCTCAGTACACAACAGACACTGGGATGAGCCCAGAAAATGACCACAAAGTGGATTAAAGCATGTTAGTGTCTACATGAGAGGAATTTCTCTTCTGACACAAAGATAAACCAAGATGAATTTTTATCAAGGCTCACATATTTTCTGTAAAAGCTACTGCTAGAGCAGTTTGTAGTTATATTAAGTTGTTTAGTTGTAGTCACTGAAGGAATACAGTAAATAATTTTGTAATCTGCAGTTTCAACAAGCATGCAAGAACAAGAATCCCTTATCCTGAATGGGTGTGGTTAGAAAGTTGTCTAAAACAACTTCAAGTACAGCAAAAATTCTGCTTCCACGTTGTACTTACTGAAGATGGTGACAAACTCCCCTAAAAAGTCAGTTATGCTAAGATTACGTGAAACTGTAAAAACTAGATTTGAAGAAGAGGTGGAATCATCTTGTCTTGATGTTTCTACCCCCTGCTGTCAGATTTACTGACTAATAGTCTCTGAGAGTTTGCTTGGTATCACAGTTATTATATACAACCATATCAAAGTGTAGCAGACTTGAGATTCTGTCAGTCAGTCAACCTTGATTTTCACATATTTTCTCTAATTAAAAAAAAAAAAAAGACTCCTAAAACAGTCAGGGAAGCTTAAGAGTTAATGCTGTAGATGTAAAATTCCTGTTATTCTTTCCTGAATACTGTTATTGCAGAAAGCTTTAGGAGTTATCTGAACTGATGTTGTTTTCAAAAGCAGAACGTGCCCTTTAAAACAAATCAAGGGCATGTCTGAACTCTTAAATTTTTTTTGAGTTATTACTGTTAGAAAAGAGGTCAGATTAACTGGAAGATGTCTCCACTGGAGTTCTGAAACCTTGGCTAGTTTCTCACTTCAGACCTGCTTTAGAATAGTGATATACAAAAGACATAAAAGGAATCGCAGCGTTTTTTGTTCTTTTTAGTTTTCTGAAGAATGATATGACCTTTTCAAAGAAAGAAGTCTACAGTGCCTGAAGTCACAAGATATCCACAAACAACTCTAAAAATAATGGCTTACCGTGTTTTCATTAATTTCCAGTCTGAACAGATTGAAGTTTGTGTTTGATGTGTGACTGTTGCACTTCAATATTTAAGTAGAAATACATACTGTAATTAAAAACGTATCCCTTTCTCTTTTGCTATGAAGTATGAGTGACAATAAAATATTAATCAATAAGTAAGTTGCAGAGCAAAAGAAACAATGATTCTGGGTAAACTAAGCAGTTAACTTTATTGCAGTTTTAGATCGAAATTATGATATTAGATATGGCCTCTGAACGTTGTGTGTCCTTAGCAAAAGCCCAGTAGAGACAAAAATGTAAGTTTAGAAGATACCAAAGACCTTCCCGTTGGTCAAGGGCAGTCATGTCCTAGTCTGGCTATGGTGTCTTTATTTAATTTTAGCAATTGGCAGTTTTAGAGGAAGGAGTATCACCTCATGGTAGTGGGATGCAATAATCTGCTTAAATTAGACAAGATTACAAAAAAAAAAAAAAAGGGATTTGATTGAATGTCAGTGCTTGACTCCCTGATACCTCTGAATTAGTCTGAAAAGATGCAGAAGAGGAAGAATCACTTATTGATAATCCAATTGATCTTTTGAGTATGACCCATATTCTTAGTGAAGATGTCAGTAACTGTTAATTATATACCTATATGAAATTGATTTTGAAAATTAGTTTAGAAAAGGTATGTACTCTGTCAGGTGGTTTGTCTGCCCCTGTGCCTTGAAGTTGTATCTTTGCCCACTAGCACTGGCTGCTCTCTTTATCTCAAGTTTTTTAAGGCAGGGTATGTGTTCAGAAACAAAAAGCATAGCAAAGATTAAGAGCAACAAAAATCATCAGACTAGGCTGTTCTACATCACAAAAATAGATTATTGTACATAGGGCTGATTAGATAGTTCTCAGCAAAACGGTATTTTCTTTTGGGAAGTTTGGATTTGGTTGACTAAAGTCTTATCTTTGAAGCATCTTGGCTAAAAGAACTTTTCATGTGCAAAACCCTGGGAGTTCTGGTTCATATCAAGTTTTTGAGGTCAATCTATCCAAGAGACTCAATTGTGGAAAACAGGCAGTCTAAAGGGTAGTACAAATCATCCTGAAAAACTAAGCAAATATTTTCTGGCAATGAGATTTTAGTATTTTCTGTCACAACCATTTAGAGACTTAAGCTTCTTTAATTGTTTTTAACTGTCTCACTGCACATGGTGGAGAATGATACACGAATGAATGTTGAGCCTTCTAACAGTTTTTGTGTTAATTATTTTTGTGTACTGGACAGAAAATGCAAGATGGAAACCTATTGATAAATACTTCTCTGAGGATAATGTAGATATTTTACAAGTTACAATGATTGTTGGTAAAGTTTCTGTTGTAGGTGGAAATAAAGTGAACAAAGAAATTGTCAAGACTTGAAAAGTAACAAGATATGGATCCAGTTTATTGTCTCAATAGGCTGTGCTACTGTCTGAAAACAAATATGTTATAGGTAGAAGAAAGCTGTCTTGTGTGACGCTTTCTCTGGCCAGGTTGTGTCCAAATCTAAGTTACAAGTTCTGGACGTGTAGTCAGGACAGAAGATTGTCATCTACCACATAGAGAAGCCTTCATGACCTTGCAGGCGGGAAAAATAAAAGGAAATTCAATACTATAACATGTACATAGGTAATAGAGGTCATGTGTGTACAGAGTGAAGCCTGTCAGTAATAATGGATGAGAAGGCCGCTGTCTTCATCTGATCACTGTGGGCTGTCACTGTAAAGCTGATAATAAAAAGAAAAAATTTCTGAGGGGGAAATATTTATGCCTCCTGATCTGGAATACTCTTTTCAATTTTGATCAGCTATACTAAAGAAAGGATTACTTTGGGTTGCCATGCATTAATGCCTAAGTGATCAGAAAGCATATTATATGGAGCAACAGCTACAAGCAGAATGAAGGAGCTTGATGTTGCATGGTTGTTATTATCAATATCATTATAAGGATATTATTGAGCTGTAACATACGTGAAAAGAAGAGAAAAAGGACTAAATATAGTGAAAAGCTTTTTCAGCACCTGAACAAGTAGAAGTGAAATGGCTGTATCAATGTGCTGGAAATGAGAAGTGACCTAACTATCTGGATTTCTGCAAGCGGATCAGAAGACTTAAATACTTTTCAGAAGACATTCAATTAAATATAAATAGAGACTAAATTCTACAATTCAAGTTTTTGTCTCAGAATGAGGAAGAATGTCAGAAATAGCCCTTCATTCCCAGTGAGCTAAAGTAATCCTGTCCCAAGAGCCTTTATCTCCTGTTCAACAGAATAAAAACAAAGACTATTTGAAAATAGCAACCACTTCTGAGACTCTTATGTGGGTTTCTCATAATTTTGTCCAGTTACCTCTCTCTTAGAAGTAAATTAGGTGCTCACACTCTTGCTAAACAGTGTGCTTTATATTTAGAGCAGGTTTTTCTCAGTTATCATGCAGATTGGTGCTTTATAGCTTCAAATCTTCAGCAGAAGGGAACAGAAGAAAAGGACAATCTTCAAACTGTTGTAGTTATTTCTGTGGAACATCACTAAGTCCAAATACTGTTAAAGGAAAACTTTGAACCACTGTAATCGTAAATTTGGATCTTGAACAAGCTGTGAGCAGTGATAAGTGGACTTATTGAGTCCTGAACTGGCTAAGCCTGACCAGTGCACTTGTCCTTTTTACAGATGAGAGATCAGGGATTTATTTTTTTCCCCCCTCTTCTTGCTCAAGAGAAAACCTCGTCTTCCACTGATTGTGATTTATCACTACCAGAGATAAACTACTGAGAGACAGGAAGACTTGAGGAAGGAGTTCTAAGGTACTAGGTGTTCATACCCATCTGAATCAAAAATTGTCTCTAATTCTATATGCAGCTAAAACTTTACCTTTTGTAAGAAAAATTTCTCTCTATAAAAAACAACAAACAGAGGAACCCACCCCATCCTTCACCGCTGGTTTCTGAGCTCCTACATTTAGTCCTTTCACAGACTTGTAACGTTATTGTTGCTTGTTACATTATTGTCTTTATGTGCAAATATTGATCATATGTTTTCCTCCCTAACTAAACCCTTATAGCTCATGAGATTAGAGAAATAAAAATTGGACTGTGCTTAATGACTTCAGGTTCACCCCTTCAGCTTTTTTTGAAATGCAGCAGGGATGTTATCTAAACTATCTATTTGAGTTGTAATAGAAACAGGAAACTTTTTTAATTTCTCTGTGTTGCATTTGAATGAACAAGAACGTGGGAGGAAATCTTCATGGGAATCTTTAGAGAACACGGGTAGTGAACTTTATTAAAGCAGCTGTAAAATTTACAAGATTAGAAGGATTTGCTATAAAGTTTAAGAAAATAAGACTGCAGGTGAGATATCTAGGTTCCCCTTGTAAATAAGAAATGTATAAAATGTACACAAGGCAAAAGGAAATACTGTGAGATGTACTTTTTAAACTCTATTTTTCTTAAGAATGTTTTACCTGCTGAAGCTCATTTCTAAAAGTGGTGGATGTATGTAACAGATGACCTTTGAGCTTATAGAAACATTGGCTACAGGTTTATCCATTCTCCTGGGGTATGGTAAGGAAAGATATTCTATGGTTAAAAAATCTGTCCAATTTGGTGTTGATTAAACTTGTAGGCATCCATAATCTTCTCCACCATGCAGCTGAGAGATCTGTGATTTGTGCATCACCCTGTGGCTAAAACATCAACTCCCTTTTCTAAGTAACATTGTAATTTGTACACCAGATGTAGCAATGAAGATGAAGCAGGATATAACAAAACACTTACTTGGAAACAGATGTCTGGATGAAAGATGATTTCTAATCTATGTACAGAAGTCACCAGGTGCTCAGAAGGGGTAAGGAAAGGTCAGGGGTAGGTGGAAAACGACTTTGCAGTAATATGTAGCTTTGATTTAGGGGATCTTTAAGAGCTGAGAGCAGAAATCCTATTCATCTGCTCAAACTATAACCAGAACACCTTGTGTGGTGAGGCCCTGCTGAGGTGCAATGTGTGTGTATAGCAGTGAAAAAAGTGGGAGTTTTCATCAGGCAAAGTTCACTTCCTTGGAGGAGGTGATTAAATCCTGCATCACATGCCACAATCCTAGTACCATTCTGATTACAAAATGGTTCTATGTGTTTTGGTTTTGTTTGGGTTTTTTTGTGTTTTGTTTGTTTGTTTGGGTTTTTTTGTTTTTGCTTTTTTTTCCCCAGAAGTGAAAGTGGAAGAAGCAGCTCTAGAACCCAGAGTGATTTCTGTTGTCATGTTTTATGACAGGATATTTTGCTGAGGATGTCAGTTTTATGGTGCCTCTCCCCATAATGACAAGGAACCATGTCTTTTATAAGCCTGCCCAACTTGTCTTTGTTTGCACTTTTTACCTCCTGTTCAGATTTCCAGACAAGGCACAGAGCTGCTGTTTGAGCTCTGAGTGAAATTCCCTCTCAGCTTGACTGTTCTCTGCCAGACAGTGCTAACAAGAAGCCTTCCCAGCAAACTGTTAAATGGAATAAATGATACCCTGAAAGAGGACTTTTTTTGCAACTCCTCTAAACCCCAGAGGGATGGGTTGTCTTTTCCTCAAAGGACATGCTCTTCTAAACCCCAAGGTGTTGGATCTTCTCTTCCTCAAGCCACACAGTCAAAGACCTTTTCAGAGAGATTCCTTTCTAAGTCTTTCAGGTGTCTGGGACATGGAAGCAATGGAATCTAATGTGCCAATCCTCAAGTGCAGTCTGCAGGTGAATTCTTTCTCAAAAGAAAGGATGGAGTGAATGCATTTGCTCTAATTTTACTGAAACCCAACCTCTGGCAGCTCTGATACTGTGAGTTACCTACAGTTTCCTTCCTACTGTGGAAGCACTGAGAGGTCTTGTGCTCTTTTAAACATCCAGGGGATGAGGGGCAGAGGGGATCCATACTGTTCTTAGACCAGATCTACACACTCAACTCAACTCATCCAGATCCTAACCATATGAAAGTGATATTTTGTTCTCATGATATCAGTGTAATCTAGAAGCAAGTCAGAAGTAGATGGATGTCGACCATTTTCTTAATGCAGATTCTTTGTTAAAGCCTCTTGGGTAGATGTCTGGCAATAGTGGGGATGCTGGTCTGGTTTAAGGTGCCAGTGTTCATTTTTTTTTCTCAGTGCTGTTTTCTCTATCTTTTTGTGGCCATCTTCTGTTTGTCTCAAGGAGCAACAAAGCTGAGGGTAAAATGGAAAGATGCTTCTTTTTTTTTTTGAAGTGCATTCATGATTGAAACCAACTTGTGTGGAAATCAGTCAATGAAACCTGTATCTAGAATGAGACTTTAAAGGGCGATTGTTCAAGTGGTAATTTTGATTTATTTATTCAACATTTATTTTGATTAGCTGAAATGAACAGTTCCTCCACAAAGTACTGTCTGGCACAGTTCCTGTGTTTTTGCTCAGGACAGGCTTCGTAAGGAGATGAGATGTCAGACTGAGTAAACCTTGACCTTACTGTATGGAAAATTCGTGCCTTAGGTAACTGACAAAGTCAACCTCTAAGAAGGATATTGGAGTGACTAAAAAAAAACTTAGGCACACACAGAGCAGGACATGCGGTCATTTGGTAAATGTCATCTCGGAGTGGTGGCTGTGTAACAGTGTGAAACCTGCCTTGAGATGAAAAATCAGTTGTGTAACAGCTTCCGAATCATCCCAGGAAGCAAGACCCAGTCATTAGCTTGCTGCTGTTGTACTGACCAGACAATTTATTGTTCAGTGCTTGTCTGTAAAGAAAAATCTGCTTTTTCTGGGAGCTCTCGATAGCACTGACATTTACTCAGAGTAAATCTAACATGGATTGGCTCAGGACACTAGAGCTTGACAGACATGACATTTGCTGCTGCCATACTTTAACCAATATTGTGATGATAAGGTCTTGGCTATCCAATGGAATTGATGAAATACAATTTTAAACCTAATGGATAGTCTATTTACCTTTACACTAAGCTGTAAGAAGAAATAAATTAAGGATCTTTTCATGCTTCTTTGTATACACTGAAAAAACCTCATGAATTAAATTTACCCTTATTTCCATTGTCTCCAGACATTAAAAGTACAAACTAGGGTTTTTTTTCTGTCCTTTTTAGGAGTTTTAAAGTCTGTTTTCCACAGCCTTGCCACAGTGCAGATTATATATGATCTTTAAATACTGTATGATTGCATAGTCCTGGAAATTATGCTAAAGCCCATGAAAAATAAGATGACTGGTGACAGCCCAAGTGGCCTCACTGAGGGAAAATTTTGCCTGACAAATTTGTTGGCCTTCTGTGGCAGAGGTAGCAGCACTAGTGGATAAAGGAAGAGCAACAGGCATCAACTACCTGCACCTCTGCAAAGCATTTGACACTGTCCTACAGGACATCCTTGACTCTAAATTGGAGAGATGTGGATTTGACAGATGGAACAATAAGGAATTGGATGAATGTTGCACTCAAAGAGTTGTGGTCAATGTCTCAATGTCCAGGTGGAATGAGTGTTGTTCCTCAGGGGTTGGTATTGGGACTGGGGCTGTTTAACAGCTTTGTCAACGTTGTGGACAGTGGGATTGAGGTTTTTCTCAGTAAGTTTGCCAATGGCACACTGGAGGGAAGAGATGCCATTCAGAGGGACCTTGACAGGCTCAATCATAGACCCAGTCCTGATGCAATATTTGAGCAACTTCGATGAATTCTATAAATCAGTTACACATAATATCTGTCTGGTTTAGGTGCAACTCTAAAAGCAAGGTTTAGAATTTTCTTATGGTAAAAGTCAGAGGAGAATAAAAAGTCTTTGTGAAAGAGAGGAGGAAAATATCAAGTTGTGATTACCACTTAAAAAAGAGTGTGTTAGAAAAATATTATAAACATTACCAGTATTTAGCATCAGTTGGGAATATCTTGCAGGAAATGAAATAATGTATTATTAAAAATATGGAATAGTTTTATTTCCACTAGGAAATTAAAGAGTTGCATGAGGATAGGTCTTTCATAAATGATTCACGTAATATTTCTATTTTAGCATTAGTCATAAGTTCAATTATCAATAACATAGTGTGCCAGGAGTTGTGTGTTGATGAGATCTAATTATTTATGGATTTATTTTGTCAGACTTTTTTAAAAGTGTGTTGAAGTAAAGGTTATTGTCCTTCATGGTTTAAGATAATCAAATTACACACATAGTGTTGTTGGGGGAGAAGCAATTACCAGTCATGCACACACAATTAAAATAAGTTTTGAAGCCTTTAGAGAGCTTTAACATTTTATTACCATTCTTAAACAAGAATATTTTTGTAACAGTTTATAAAACTGTTGGAAAGTCAGAACCTATTATTTTTAATGCAAACTACTTGTATATTTGTTTTAGTGGATCTTCCATTTGAATGAATATAACATCTTCGATGAACAGCATAGCAGTTCTGTTGAATAATTAAAAATTGTGAAGGTAGACATAGGAAGAATTAAAGAAAAACTTTATTTCCAGAATGATGTGTGTCTCAGTTATTTTAAGACCATAACTAATGCAATCATCTTGACTTTCTGACTCTGGTAGATAGTTCTTGCTTGGGTAGAGGATATTGGCCAATAATATTGAAGTAAAGCTTAACCCTCTAAACCACTGAGTTCAAATTGTTCCAGATTTAAGCACCCTTTGAGCATTAAGACATTTGAGTGTTAATGATTGCTTAATATTTTTGAAGAGACAGTAACATTATTCTAAAAAAAAATCTACTGAATCACTGTCATCATATGGCAGAAGAATGATTAATAGTAGAAAGGACACAAGGCTTAACTAAAGAAGGTATTACAAATATTAAAAGAACATATCAGCTAGCAAAGGGAATGGGACTGTTGTGAAACATCTTCCAACAGAGTGCTAGTTCTGGGACTAGGGCAGACTCTACTTGATATGTGAGGTGCTTGCCATATGTAATTTTATTTAAGAGAATGTTGGGGAGTGTTATTTACCATAAAATATCAACATATTTTATATCTTTGAAGTGTATGCCTACAAGGGGAATATAACACACTTTATGTCAGGATTTTGGCTATGTATCACAGTAACAGAATTTTCCTTGATACACTGGAAATAACAAAGGCTAGTACCAGTCAATAAGCTCAAACAACAGGGGCTTGGGAGATTTCCTTTTTCAGCCTTTCATAGTTCAGTGCCATCAAGTCTGATCAGTCAGGATGTATGCAAGAGAACTAGCTTGCTCTCCCAGGATTAAGTAGATCAGTGACCCATTTTACAAAAGCAGGGCCTTTCTGTTCAGTTTGAATTTTGTCTGAGTGTTAAGTGCACAAAGAATTTCTCACTGTAGTGAATGCAGAGTTGGAAAAGCTATTTTTTCTTACTGTAGTCCTGCTGTCACCTGTGGAATAGGTATTACAACTTGTGCATGCACTGCCTGGTGTCTTCAATAGGTGTTTGCTTCAATTGATGACTTTCCTGTTTAAGTTCTTGAACATGAGTAAAATTAGTGTATCCAGCTTCACTCTAATATTCTACAGTATTGTGTGCATGAAAAGATAAGTCTTTTCCTTCCCATGCCACAACTAGTGAGAACAGAACTCTTGTTTCATGAGTTGCTGAAAGCAGCAGAAATTACAAACCATTAGTGGAATGGTTAAAAATCCTCACTTTGTTCCCCCTTGCTCCCTAGGAAAGCACAATGGTTAGTCTACATTATATTCCTCTTTGTGAGCTCCATTTTCCACAAAATGCTTTTTGAAATATTTGAAATTTGAAAAACTGATAACAGGAACTGTGTTCATTTCCTTACAGCTTCAAATCCAGTTGTACAAGTCTTTCTGGGAAAGCGTTTGATCAGGAGGTAGAGAATGTCCTGCTAAATTTTCAGAAGGTTTGAAATAGTTTTTTTTTTATATGGAAATATTAGAGACAGAATTATCTGAATGTTGAAATTGCTGAATTTCTGTGGGTCTCTCTTACCCATCATATTTGTGGTATATGTGTTAGACCACACACAGTGAAGTTCACTGACTGTGTGTGCCTGAGAAGTAAAAGTTACTACTTGAAAGTTGGAAACATAGAAAGTGATAACCAACAGTGGAAAACATGAACTTTCTTAAGCTGCATCCTGACAGATATTGATGTAACCAAGTTGTAAGTCATGGTGACTGGTGACATCCCAGTGGGAAAGCACCGGCATGAAGGTACTGGACTCATTTTAAATCTGCAATGGATCAAAGCAAGGTAGGTGTAAAATGTCATTGTGGTGTTACAAAGCTGGGAAAAGCTGACATTTCTGACAAGAGCTGCCACTGCTGCATTAGTGTTCCTTCAGAATGTCAACCATTCTTCTTTTGAAGAGTGAATGACCTACTTGGAAAATCAAAGTAACCTGCTCTTGTCCTTTGGGAAGTAATTCCATTCTTTTTCCACCAATTAGTAGATGGTGAGTGAAACTACCACACACAGACTTTGTCCTAGGCTGCAGAACAGGAGGAAAACTCAGAGAATAAATGTGCCTAATGGTAGTACCTTGGCATGTCTGCCCATTTCTTTAGGTTTTAGAGCACAGTGTTCCATTTAGAGATGATCAACTCAAGAAGGGATAACTCAAGAGAGAAACTGTCTTTCAAGAGGGGAAAAATTATAATTACTTGTTTCAGAATGTAGAATCCAGGATGTTAACAATGACAAGATAAGGAACAGGGAAGGCTGTAAGGGAAGGAACACTCTAAGTGTTCTTAGAGTAAGGATTATTTCCCTGGATGTCACTGTCCTCCTTCAAGAGGTGTGTTCTAACAAACGCAGCCAAGTGTCAGGCTTTGCATAAGCCAGGCTTTCAGTTGCTGGCAGAGTTCTTTTGGTGTCTGAGAGCACATATTGGATTTATTTTAGTGTATTCCAAAGAGAGCTTAACACTTAGCCACTAAGAACAGCCAGATCAAGAGGAAGAAACCTGGAAATAAATGTTCTGATAGAGATCAGAATCAATGCAAAATCCAAACCAATTTCAGGTTTCTGTTTTCAAAAGAAAGGGGTGGGCCTTTTTACTGTATGAAAAATAACTTAACAGTGTTGGTTCTACTTTTTTTATTGTTCCTTACCAGTGTTCAGAGTGTAGCAGAAGAGCAGTTCATCTCCTTTTTCAGCAATGATTTTGTGTTTTTTCTTGCAAAATTGAAGAAAGTATACCTACTGCTTTTAAATGGGGGAGAAAAGACAAAGCTAGAAACTGTGTTTCTTATTCCCACTGTCATGCAGTTTGTCCAGACTAAGCTTTAATCCTGCTTTGCTCAGATAGAAGTTTTTTTGGTACCATTTAAAAATCGGAAAGGAGATGGTAGTGTTCACAGTTTGTTGGATCGTTTATGGGATTACAGTTTTTACTGGGTTTTAGCCTCCATACGCAGCACAAGATCTGTCAGAGTCTCTTGGCACAGGAGCAAGGCAGAAAGAGCTTTGATGTTTCCATTTGTGGTCCTGTTGCTGCTGTATCATTCCAGTCAAGGACTGTTAGACAGACTGTGGTTGTCAAGGGAATGGTGTGGCAGTTCTCCATGACCGTTCTTTTGTTAACAGTCCTGTCTCTGATGCTGAAGGAAAATGGTGCTGCACAATCAAGGCCAGTTTTAATACATGGACAGTAGAACCACAGAAGAAAGAGGTGGTGAAATGGAACAGCTTTGGAATTGTTTATTTCCGTGTGCAGGAGGAAAAACAGGTTTTGTATTTAATTTTGCTCTCCACTACTGAGGACTGTGTGCCTTCCCATCCTGTGATGTCTACAGAGAAATAAGTTGGAGAAATCAGTGCAATAACATAAGACAATATCAAATAATAGAAAATAGTTGTTTAATCCTCTGTCAAGCTGCCTAGGACTGGAGAAACTGTATCTGACTAGAAAACCCACTTTCCAGAGGTTTATTATCCTCTTCAGGGTTGCTAACAGTGTTTCTCGGAGGTAATGATGAAGAAGAATGTCATCAATCATCCCACATTGTCTGCATTAAACCTTCTGGTTACTGTAAGAAGAATATTGAGCTCAGTTCTTTTTTGAATGAGATTCAATTCTAGCAGACTTGAAATTGTAAGTATACAATGAGTAGAGGGGAGAACAGTCCCTAAATCAGATTTTTTCTAGTTTAAATGCTATTTATTCTAACAAAGAATCTGAAAAACAGCTGAAGTTTGAAAGTGTCTGCAAGAAGGAGATAATGTCTGGGGTTTCTTCCCCCAAATATTAAAAGATTTCCAGTAGAAGATAAAAGAGAAGAGGTATCTATTACAATACTTTCTGACATTCCTGGGGTTAACATTCCTTACAAATTTAAGGAAGACACACAACATATTTTGGAAATTTACATCTTACATGTGTCCCCATTTCCCAGCTTTGTGAAAATTGCAGATGTTTTACCATTGCAGTTAACTCATCAGTAGCTGGACAGCCTTGGAGCTGCAGGTTCATGAACCCATAGGAGAAGCTTCTAGGCAAGTTTTTGAAGTTTATGAGAGCACAAGAATTTTATTATTAATATCTTCTAAATTTCTTTAGCTTTGTATAGAGTCATGATATTTTTTTTTTTTGCATTTACCAAAATGATTGTCTTGAAATAAAACAAAGAAAGATTTTGTATTACTTAGACTAGAGAGGTTTAGTTTTACTGACAAGTCAAAATGAAAAGCAGTTGTTAAGTGGTAAACAGCATTTAAAAATTGCTAGCCCCCTGTCCCCAGGTTTACATTTAATGCTCAGTCTGAATCTTCTAATGCATTATGGTAATAAAAGATGTACTGCATTCTCTCTAATAGTGGTAGCCTTTGACCCTCTTGGCATCGAGAGATAAAGTCAAGTGAAGTCAGTAAACAACATATGCTTGTGCATTGTTAGGCTTGAAATTGGCATCTGGTGGTGATGGAAAAAATATTCCAAAGCGAGATTGGCCTTGCTTTCAGATTTTATGCTGTTGAATGGCTCACAGGAGAAGAACACTTAAGCTGGTGTTGTGTTTGAAAGAATTTACTCCTTTGTCTTCCTCTTACAGGAGGACAGAAGGAGTCAGGAAATCCTTGTGTTGATATCACACCATCAAAAAGCTGGAAAACCAACTGAGGGATGATCCCTGCACAATATGACATCATACACTATGAGACTGCTGAGGGAGGACTGGAACAGAGTGTTCTGTGTCCAGAAGAAATATCCATGTTCTGCTGCTTTTCAGAGCTAATTAAATGGAATTTAGTACCTTTTTCCCAAGCTACTACCTCTAGTTGAGTATTGTGTTACTTGGCAACTACGTCTCTCCCTTGTTCAGACATGTAGTTCTGCTCTCCATCCCCAAAACCTTGCCTTTCATGTCAGTGTTGGCATCCAGACAAAACCCATAGCTCATTTTAAGAAACTGACTTTCAGAGTAAATCATGTTCATGTCACATTTTTGTCATAAAAGAAGAGTGTCTGGTAGTGCCAGAGGCCAGTCCTGGTCTCTCCTAATGAGAGCTGGAAGAAATGATCATCACAGGCACTCATCTCTGGTAGCTGGAATTTTCTATCTTCCCTCTGATATCATTTCATGTTCCTTTAAGGAAGTGGACCTTCTAGTCTCTTGAGCTGTCAGAAAATGCAAATATACGTAGTAACTGTACTGAAGAAATCATTTGTAAAAAGAAAAGAACTGGAGCAAAATTTACAGAGTGAGCATGGGAATTGAAGGGTGAAAGGTTTCTTTCTGAGGGCTTGAAGGTCAGAGAGTACTTGAACCTTAAACTATTAATGCAAGGAAGTGATCAGTACTAGTTTGCTTGGAGAGGATGATAAATACTTTGAATTTATAGATTTCTTTCCATCAACTACTTCTTTTTTCTGCCTATACTCTTTAAGTAGATCAATTTATTTCTTAAAAATGAGTGCAATTTTTAGCATTTCAAAGTGAATACTGTAGCTGGAGCTTGCAGAATAATTTTTTATTATAATACATGATATGAAAACAAAGTGAAAATAACTTTTTTTTTTAGTAGAGTATATTAATGTGGGATTGACAAATTATCTGATTGTCCTTATTCTTCAAAAAATGAAGCATGCAAGGCTTTGTTTTTCTCCTCTCTTTTTTTTTTATTCCACAACTTTTTCCAAAGTTTTCAACTCAGCCTTGAAATTTAACAGCACAGTTACAAATGCATGAAAATACACTGTCAGCAGTGATAAGAACTTGGGGTTCACAATGAGATTTTAGTGCTCACATCTTCATGTTAAGTTGTAACACTAACTCCAGGTATATAAAAGGTCAAAAACACCTGCTGAGGGCCACAATGTAAGAATTAAATCAAGAAAGTTCTCTCATACAGGTCTGTGTCAATCTGGGAATGAAAAAATTACATGCAGAAAAAAATGACAGTTGATAGTGTGAATCAGTAATTTGAAGGCCAAACCTCAAGCAAGAAATTCTGTGATCATTTATGAAAAAGGAGTTTAAAACCTAAAAAAAAAAAAAAAAAAATTATTAAAAAAATGAGAATAACTTCATGGTTAAAGCACTGCAGTTATAGTGTTCTACCTACGAGAATTACTCAAATCTTTCACAAAATTGTGAAGTTGTAGTTGGTGAATCTGAGGTAAATTTCTTCCAAACTTGAATCAATACAGAAAACTTATTCAGCTACTTTTATCACCAGCTCTCAGCTTGATGGTTCTCTTAATCTCTAAAGCTTTCAAGCTGTTTCACGTCTGACACCATGTATGTCATGCTGGTAACATGTCCACAGTTTTATTCTCTCACCTGTAAAGGAATGTAAAAATTATATGAAAGAAAAAAAAGGAGCTGTTATGAACACCTGACCTAGATTTGAATCCTTTTTTAAAGCAAAATAGTTCATATTAACTTTGAGTATATCCTGAATTTTCTGAGCTTTATAAATCTGCTGTGGAATCACTTCTGGATGGACTGCTAAATTTGTACATTAATTAATTCCTTTTAATCCCTATTAGCTTGAAGTAAAGCTAAAAAAACCCCAGTGGTTCCACTGATGACTCATTTTCTCTCTTTATCCTGCTTGTTTCTTTCAGACTGTGCCACTCTGGAGTACTGCAGCTTTATCAGTTTGTGCATTTCTTAAATGGAGTGGTCACACCTTGGTGATCAGTGTGTTGTATGACAGCAATGAGGTAACAGTTGTGGTTGAGATAAGGATGGTGAAAGAGGCCAATTCCTGACCTGTGCCCCTGAGGATACCAAGACATAATCCTGAATGGCAACACTGGTTGTTGTGGAACAGCTTCTTCTGAAGCTGTGTCGTAGCTTCCTATTAGTCATCTTGCTCAGTGGTTTTGTGTTGTATTGGGGATTTTGTTTGTTTCTTTGATGCTTTTCTTTTTTTTTTTTTTTTTTTTTTTTTTTTTTTTTTTTTTTTTTTTTTTTTTAATTAATGTATTTGTGTGTGAGCACTTCAGTAGTAGAACTGTTTCCTCAAAAACATGCATTTTTTGGCTTGCCTCTGAGGAATGTAGGAACATAAATGATTACCTCTTGTTCTCTAGGGTTTTTTGTAAATTTTATAACTGTTGAGCAAAATCCTATATTCAGATCACTGTATACCCACAGGAAGTTGATCTATAGAATATATTCTATTAAGAATGTATGCATTACATATGAAATTGTGTTCTTAGTATTCTAAGAGCCTTTTCTTTAAAAGGGTCATGCCTCTTAGCAGTTTCCACTCAGAAGAATCATAAAATGGGTAAGATTGGGAGGGACCACAACCCTTCCAGCTCCTCTTGCCCTGGTCATCTAATCCAACCTCCTTGCTCTAGCAGGGTGGTCCCAAAGCACACTGCACATGTGCCAGAAATTCTGAGGTACTTGGGTGTTTCTTTTGCTTGTTTTTTATGTGTTGTTTTGCTTCACGTTTCTCTTTTCCAGAGTTTCTACACCTGGGGTGAAAGGATTAAGGAAGTATATCTAAACAGCAGTTAACAAAAGGTTTTTGCCGTAACATTTAAAAAGAAAAAAACCCAAATAAAACCAAAGCAAAAATTCCCCCAAACCTAATAAGTGCTCAAGTGACAGAATTTTTGCATCTATTTAGCACAAATGACATCTTTATCTTGTAGAAATTAGATAGATACCTTCTTCTACAAGAATCGGCAGTGCCATAAATTAAAAGAGTAGCGTAAAAAGTATCCCAATTGCTGCTTTTGTGTGCAGTGCACAATTACATGCAGGGACTATCTGTGTCAAAATAGATACAAAGAAATACTGTCATGTTTAAAATTTCAGAAGGCACCTAGTGGTAACAATGTGATGCTTAAAGGAATTCTGTTTGCTTGTACCACTGTGCTCAGCTTTTGCATTCGGATATTTTACTATACGGTTTCAGTGCTTGGTTTTCTTTCACAGCAATCATTTTGCAGTATTCACAGGTGATGAAAATAAGTTACTTGTGAAAAATGAAAAATAACTTTGCTGATGTTATAAAGTCTGTTTTGTTTGGAACACGTTCTCTCAAAGGTGTTTTAAGTTATTGAAGTGTAGATTGCTTGCTCTATCAACCGGAGCTTTCACTGCAAAGACTGTCTGATCATATCTGAACTGTGGATTTGAAAAGTATGTTGTAAATAAAGGCTGAAACTGAATATTGAACAAAGACTTGAGGATTCATGGAAGGAAAATCCATCATTGATTTCTAAGAGAGCAGTCTCTCTGGCTCATAAAGCTTTTGAGATCTCAAGTATCACTGAATGCTGGCATGTGCCCTTACACTTTTCCTGGCAACTGCTCTTGGTCCCTTTCAGGGTAATGGGTTACAACAGCCTTTACCAGATAAATCTCTTCTTGTGCTGCTTTGAACAAAAAGAGGTTCATGTGTAGGAAAAATGATTGTATAAAGATTGTTTCACCGTCTGCAGAGGTGTGTGGATGTACATGGATGAAGTCTTTTCACGAGGCAATGATAGCAACCTCAGGATGTTTTACATCTCCACAGCTTGGGAGGACCTGATGGCACAAATACCAAATAACTATCTTTTAACACTGTTTGAACAGGGTGATTCTCTAACAGGTTATGATGAACAATACAGCGGCATTTTATGGAGCCTTATAGAAGGGACATAGTAATTGCATAAAGTGAATGGCCACTGTTTCAGATGTTTTATTTATGTTCTTTCCAGAAGAAATATAGTATAAATATGCCTCAGAATTCAATATTCTTTACTGCTTAGACTGCAATTTTATACATTTTTTTCCCTTACATTTTCTCTTATCCACCAAGTTCAGAGACTTTGGCCTGGCAAATCATCCAGGACCTTTTATTTTTAGAGTTGCCAAGTCTGGAAACTCCTTGTGATACTAGGAAATGTTTTCTGTGTATTTATAATCCCCAGACTATAGGGAATTTGCTGTCCTTCAGCAAGCTTTGCATTAAGCCTCCTATGTAATTTTGGAATATGATACTGGTTACTTAGGGAACCTCTTCAATTTGGCAGGAGCAGTGCAGCCTGTGTTTTGATAATTAAAATAGTGTTTATGTGTTTGGAAGGTCTTTTCTCACTGCTGATATTTGTTGTGAAAAGACATCCAAAGCAAAGATTCTTTTTTTTTTTTTCCTGCCTTCACAGTTGACATGGTATGTTTAAATTACAGAATAAAACTACAGCAATGCTCATACTTTGTGCTATGCTATATTATTATTGGTAAGATTGTTTTCAGGATGGGTATGTTCCTTTTAAGCAGAAGTACTACCTTAAACCCCTAAAGAAGCTCCCATCAGGATGCATATAGGCCAAACAAAAGACTGTTATGACTCTTTCCAGGCAATGGTCACCATTGCATGTTTGGGGATTTGGGTTGGATTTGTTTGGTTGGTTATTTGTTAGTTTGTGGTTTGTTTGTTTTTTTTTCCTGAAGTGCTTTGCCAAACTGTAGAACCTTTCAAATTTGACCCTGTTAGAGAAGAAGTCAGTGGAGATGGGTTATCTCCTGCATGAGGTTCTATTCATTTTAATTCAATGTATGTTCTTTATTTCTTTGCTCCTGGAATCAAGGATGTCTCTGCCTACACGCAATGTGGCTTTGATTTCCTTCCCTTGTTACTTTTTCTCTTCTGTATCTTATTTCTTTTCCCCTCCATACAGATACAAGCATGTACTGTGGTCTAATGAATTTGATGTCACTTTGATAATGATTAATGCTGCTGTGGGTTGAAAATAAGTAACTCTCGATAAAAATTACCATCAAACTTTGTTGTTTTTGTACAGTACTTCTATTTCAAATATTTATCTGTGCATTCAGTCCTGTCAATAAGACTTAGACTCCTGCTTAATGCTAAATAGGTTTTCTGTATCAGTGCTATAGGCAATAAAATACCTAAACACATTCATAACATTATTTTTAACTGACTTTTGAATTATTTGATGAACTCTTTGCAGAAGAGCATATCATATTCATCATGTATCAACTTTCTATCAGCTACAGGCAGGAAGGAGATACTGCAGGAAAAGAACTGCTCCATGCAGATTCTTTTTTAATCCATCAGCTTCATTCTGCAGACTTGTGTGTACAATTAAATACCTTTAATAGTTTATTGGTTCTATACCAGCTTAATGTACATTTATATGTTGCTTCTTGATTTTTTTGAATGGAGAGTAGATGCATTAAATTCATTGAAGGTGCTGCTGCTGAACCTTTATCGAGTGCCAAAACATTCTAGGGTAGAAGCATTTCCTTTTAAAATATACAGGTGACAACCATAATTGTTTCCAAATTCATAGCTTCTAGCATCTGACTGTACAACTGATAACTTAATTAAGAATTGAATACTATTTGTATAAAGTAACTTGAGAAATTATTATATTTAGCAAGAATGCTTTAACTAGTAAAATCTATGTTCTTGAAAAAAATTAGTTAATATTTTAAGTTGGTTATATTATTCTGTCTTTTATGCTGTGATAATTAATACATTACTAATTCTGTTGGCACAGATAGAAGAAACTAATTACTTGAAATTTTTGTGCCTATAAAAAGATTAAATTAATTAAGCTATCCATTAGAATAATTTGTACAGGGTTTAGGGTAACTAATATTCTGGTTTATTTTCTTGTTTTAAAAAAAAGAATTTATAAAGAGAGAATCAACTTCTAAGAAGGTGCATGCAGAAAGAAAATTCATATCTTAATGCAAGTATATTATTGTCCTGGTTTTGTCAGGGATAGAGTTAACTGTCACAGTAGGTGGTATGGGGTTGTGTTTGGGATTTGTGCTGGAAATGATGTTGATAACACAGAAATGTTTTTGTTATCACTGAGCAGAGCTTACACAGAGCTGAGGCCTTTTCTGCTCCTCACCACACCAGTGAGTGGGCTGGAGGTGCACGAGGAGTTGGGAGGGGACACAGCCAGGACAGCTGAGCCCAGCTGATCCAAGGGATATTCCAGACCATATGGCATCATGGTCAGCATAAACAGCTGGGGGGTAGATGGAGGAAATGGTGAGTGTTCAGATATGATTAGATCTTCTATTACATTTAGAGCTTGGAAAAGACAGCTAGAGACAGGTGTAGACAAGGATACATCAACGTGATTATGTGTGATCCAATTCTACCTCAGTTACTTGTTGCTGTTCTGCCTTTAATTTCAGGTTTCTCTTTTTAGAGTCCTTACTCTGTCATTTTTGCCTTATAACCATTGATTCATTGGATGGCTTGTTTGCTAAAGTTACTTTTCCTCTCAATTTCAGCTCAACCAGGAAGTTAAGACAGAGTGGAGATGGTGGTTACTTGGCTTCTGCTCTCACTGTGTCTGACATAGAAGAGGAAAAATTTTGGTAACACAGAACATTTTAGAATCTTAGAAAGGTTTTGTTCATTTCAGTATGCTAGTTTTGACGTCTTAGAGTGAAACTTCTCTAAGATATGAATTGAAGAAAGTTCAGGGAAGCTATCACATTACTTCAGGTATCAAAGCAGTTTTAAGTGCTTGAACACTTTCAAGCGTGGCATGGGGACAAGGTAGGGGAGGGGTGTTCTTTCTCTTCTCCGCCAAAGTCAGCTGCTCTTTCACTTGCTACTTCCCCTCACAGGGGTGCTGCAATAAATCCTTGAGGACATTCCAATGGCTGATATGCCTCACAGTGTAAAATAGAATTGCAGTTTGCAGGGTATAAAGATTTGTAGGCACTGCCAGGACTCTGGAAATGCCAGGCAGGAAAAGATGTTACAGGCTTGCAAAGCCCTGAGCTGAAGAGTCACCTCTGGCAGAGGTGCCATTAGACAACATTGCCATGAGTCTGATGCAGAGCCCAAGCCTTTTGATCAGTAAGAACAGGAGGTGTTGTGGATATTTATCCATTGATTAATAGCAATGCCCTCTGCATCAAAAATTCTTCTCTGGATCTCTGAAGTGTTTGGCCCATGTTATGGATGGGATCTTATCCTGCCTTTATTTTAGCAGGCTCCAAATGTAGACATTGGGTAGAAATTGGTGTTGATCAATAAAACATTCTGAAGACTTTTCTTGTTGACATGGGGATTAGAGAGCTTTACTAACTGGATCAGGTGAAATACTAATGAGTTTGTTACCTTTTAGAGGACTGAGACTGTTTGATTATGTGACTAGAAGTCATCATGACTGTGAAGGGTTTTGTGAAGGCTGAGTAAACGTTTGCTAACATTCCTCAAGCTTATTTTTGTATGAAATTCTTGCAGGAGGGTTGTTTTAGGGAGTATCTTAGTTGCTCGTGTTTTGGGATTTATTTGTTTTGGTTATTTTCTTGTTACTTGCTCTAGCCTTTATTAAACAACCATGAATTGACACGAACAAAAAACTTGCACATGTTAAAAAGAGTTTATTCTTTTCAAATTTAGCTGATAGTAATAGGAAAACATCTACATTTACTCATATTATCTCCAAATATCCAAATATAATTTTTACAAATATTATTGTATAATTTAAAACTTCATTGTTCTCAAAGCATCTGTGAAGAACTTTTTGAACCATTTGAGCTGAATTCCACTATAATCTCGAATTTTTATAGTAAAAAATAAGGCAATAACAAAGGAAGTATTTGTTGTTCATGAACTACATCAGCTTAGAAGAATATTATACTTTCTTACCTTAAATAACTGGTAATACCCAGCCATTCTTCATCACTTGATTTTTGTGGTTGTAATAAAAGAAATATCAGGTAGAGTTAAAATTTTAAAAGATTTGGGTGAGGTACTTTGGTGCTTTTGTTTCTGACTCTATTCTTTACAGCAAACATGGTAATTTCACCCTTTCTGGCGTAATTCTAATGGATATCTGAACATGTACCTGTTTCTCAGTACTTCTCTTGTACTGATTTGAACTGTTTACATACAAAAAGCCCACTTTTGAACATGAAATATCTTTTGTTTATAATGCTTTACATATTGAACTGTCTGGTAGTTCTTACTGTTACATATGATGTATATAATCCTACAGCTTCTTTAGTGGAATGTCAAAAAAAAAAAAAAAAAAGTATTTGAATTGAATTATTTCCAGGAAGTACATTTTGTTCCCTGGTAGACATTTCTAATGGGGTGGCCATATAGATTTATGTTGCTACACTATATAATGAAATTTCAAAGACTTTATTATCTGAAGAGAACTGTGATTCATGCTGGAAATTCATGGAGAAATATAAAGCAGGGGAGAGAAATGAGCTCTTAGGTTGCTGATGGCTCTTCAGTATTCTACCTATTACACAGAAATATACTTCTGTACTTTATTTTGGCACCAAATTCTGCAGGTCTGTAAATACTCAATAGCAACAATAGTCTGGAAAACATATTTTGGTATCCCTCTAAGTACTTCTTTATATGCTGTGTGTGTTCAGTATTTGTCTTCCATCAGCAGCAAATTATACAGAGGTCCTTTGAAAATTAAACAAAATTGTGTCGTTATTCTGTCCCTCTTCAATGGAGATTCAGTTACACATGAATTGTTAAAATTAAAAATAATAGTTAAGCGACTCCTTTTCAACATTCTGCCTGTCATTCTACACACTCAAACCCTCTGGTAGTAAAATTCCGTCTCCTTTGTCCAGTGTTTAGATGCTGTCAAGGATTTGAAAGGATCTAGGACTGGTATTGCCACCTTACCATGTCCATTAAATGTGTCCTTTCCCATTACAGAGAATTCCTCCTTATTACTGCCTTTGTAACTGGCATAAAACAGGCCAAAACACCATCAGGAAGTTAGTACTGTTGTAAAATTCAGCTTATTTACAAGCTAAAAATTTTTAGAAATTGTTGAAATACTCTCCAAAACGACATCAATATTAAGAATTTAGAGTTAATGTAGTTTAGGGTTTTTTTTAGAGAGTTTCATTGTGCTAAGAGTCACTTCCCACTGGATGGCACTATTTAATAAATTATATCGGGGAAGGTGATTGTTACAGCATGCAAACTTTAGCTTTAGAGGGCATTATAGAAGTGACATTTGGAATTGCTGTCTTTTATCTTTCTCTAAAAGAAAGTATAAAACATGTTAGTCCAATGAGCACATGAAATGACCACTGAGACTGTTGTGACAGCACATGGATACCATAGGTCTGCCAAATAAAGGATTCTATACTTTATTAAAGTTCTTATCTTGACCTTTTCAAAAGGATATAATTTTTAAAAGCATAAATGCTCCTTTTTTTTTTTTCTTCTGTCAGGAGAAACTTTTAATAGAGCCTTGACGATCACACATAGTGTTGGAAGTGTGTTTCTGTTTTCCTGTTCCTTAATATAAAATATCAGCAGTTACCATACAGCAAGTTATCAGGCTTCTTTTGTTGCCATTTTTATATGCAGGACCATAGCAGAAAAGCTAGTGAACAAACTTGGGCAGTTGACAGCAGGAAGACTCCAGATAAAAATGGTATGAAATCAGTTGTTTTTGCTGGAAAGTCTGAATGTTGGAGTGCATATTTCCAGTTTTTGAAAACTGATTGAAAGAAGAACTTAGCCCATAAATAGACAAGGCTGAACTTTGTCTATAAAAATAAAATACATTTTTTAAGATAATTCAAGGACATGTCAAGTTTCATTGACAGGCAGCCAAGACATAAACCTTCAGTAAGGGAATTCAAGAAAGGCGACTATCCAACAATAATATACATCTGTAATGTGCAGAAACAGAGGGAGCATGGAGACAGTGCAGGCTCTGTTTTCCTTTCTTGCCCCATTGGTGCAGTGGACACAAAATTTCTGCTAATAGATGTTAAACATTTCTACAGAAACAAGGGCTTCTGTTTCCAGAGTGGTGCAGAAGTTAAAAATAATGAAGGTATAGACTTGCGTTTGCTGTTAACATTTACCAGTTTTTTTGTGGAGAACCTGTTACTGAATCTGTACAGTGTTGCTGTCCATGGATTTAGGACACTGCACGTTGCACCAATTGTGTTTCTTGGTGCAAAGGAAAGTAACTGAACAAATCATGGTCTGCCATGTTTTACTTGTATATTAAGAGGTAAGGCTCAGGTCTAGCTTGGTTTTTATCACTATTTTGCTTCTTTAATCTCAGAACAGGGTGTGTTGTTTTCATTATACAACTTCTTACCTTCTGAGTTTAGAACCTGGCAGGATAAAACAGATGACCTTTAGAAAGCAAAAAGCTGTTCTCCAAGCATCTGTTATGAGACTGAAGGCTCTTGTACTCCAGATCTGCAGTGAAGTCAATTTTCTTGATATTAAACCACTGATATATTTACAGTGTGGGTTACTTACATCATCCGGCACTTTAACATCAGTTTGAGAGGTATCATGGCCTGCTAAATCTGTATGTTATTTCTGATAAAGTGAGTTCAACTCCACTTTCTTCTTTTAACCTTGCGAAGTCTGTTCAGATAGGGAAAAAGAAAAGAAATTACTAAGTCCTTTCTCAAACTCTAAACAAGCTTACAGTATATTTATTCAGCAGTTTGTCTAGGGAATTTCAACCTCAGCTGAAGCCTCTCTATGCATCATTGGCATAGCTCATTCTGTTTTCATTAAACTATTCATTCAACTTATTCAAGTTTTGAGTTAAAATATTGCAGAACATTCTCAAGCTCATTGGACCTACAGAAGCTTCCTTAAAACTTTTTAAAGGTAAAAATATCAAAAAATGATTTAAATTCTTTATGGAGCTTCAAAACATTATTTTTAATTTAGGTTTTAAAATGTAAAAGCTCCAAGTTAGGCTCCATTATAAAATCCCATATTTTAAAAGTATAGTTTTAAATAGGAGTAAGTTTTCTTAAAGGAGGTACACAGATGCCCTGTCCTGATTCATAGTGGATTAACTTCAGAATGATCATATGAGGTAGATGTTTGTATTATCCACAGGACAAAAAACCAAATTATCTCGGTTCTGCTTTATCATCCTATTACCGTAATTTCCTGCCACCATTCTTAAACTATAGTAGTTAATTTAATATAGGTAACAATATGTTACAAAGCATTCTTCTACCCAGAGAGCTGCATAAATTCTACCTGGTTTTTTTGGTTAATCTGTGATTCCACTTCTATAGTTCATTCATTAGATATCGAAGATCATGACTCTATATGGAAAGGTACCCAATCTCTGGAAGTCACTCCTATGCAAAGTGCTGTGGGATCGGATTAAATTCTAAGCACTCCATGCTAGGAGAATATTTTTATGTATATCAAATAGAATTATAGGGTATTTAGGATTTTCTTCATTGCTCTCTACATATTTTTCTAAGCAAAGAGAAGCAATGATTGCCATGTGTATATCTGTGTTTCTGACTAAATAGAAGTTTTAATGGTTATATGTGTTGGTGACATGGTTAAATGTATTTTGTGACTCTTGGGGATGGTCCTGTGCAGGGCTAAGAGTTGGACTTAGTGATCCTTGTGGGTCCCTCCTAACTCAGCATATCCTGTGATTCTGTATTAAAGGGATATTTCTCTTATGAGTTTCTTCTCTGGAAGAACTCTGTTACAACCGAGGATGGCAAAAGCTCTATACAGTTCTTAAGTAGTTGGACTATGAAGTGGCAGTAAATGAAGATCAGCTGTGAACACTTTTCCCCCACTGTATAAACTATTTATCTGACCTACAGCTGGTGAACATTCCTGAGCACTGCAGGGGTTCCACAGTGCCAGGATACAGACCCTGGGAACACCATCCCCACCTGCAGCACCACTGCAGAGCATAATGAAGATGTTGCACATAAAGGAAAAGATTGTACCCTGGGGCAAGCAAATGGTGAAACAGTCACTGTAGGAGTGTTTTGGTTGTTTTATGTTTGAGGTAGAGGTTTTTTTCTATTAATCAGTTGGAACACTTAGCTTTTAAAGTTCCACTGCAGAAATACCACTGTGATTAGCAGTGAAGAAGGGAAATAAGCTAGCTGGATTATATTGTTTAAAAAAATATATGGAGATGTTAATAGAACTGATGGACTCTTTTCCAAATCATGTAATTTGTTTGTACTCCAGATATGTCATAGACACTGGGGTCTATGGATGAGGCTTGGAGCAACCTGGTCCAGTGGCAGGTGTCCCTGCCCACAGCAAGGGGTGGAACTTGATCTTTAAAGGTTCCTTTCAACTCAAACCATTCTGGCATTCAAGAGTAGTCATTAATGCAATGAATAATTTGAGGAAAGATTGATCTGTTCTCAATTGTTTCCCCAAAGTGTATACATAAAAACTGATGATTGGAAAGTCACTGCTCTATGCTGTAAACTGAGCAGTTCCACGCTTCCCTTTCTTTCAGTTCTGGTGCTTTTTGGACCACTCTGTGGGATGACTTCTCTTGTTAAAATAGCTTAAACCCTGGTAATTTTCAGCTGGGTTTGTTTGCTACCATATTAGAGAATTAAATTGCTCACAAAGGGCCTGGAGCATGGTACATTGTTGGAATTGCACAGCAGGATGGAGTGGGAACTTCCTTTCTAATATTGATGGGCAGTTATTTGAGCTCCTACTTCTGAAGCAGATACTGACACATCAAACAGAGCAGCTGAGCTCTCCTGAGGATGTGTGATACATTTTCATGGATGTATCAGACAGGGACAGAGAAAAAGCAGAGCCCAGTCTCTGTGTGTCGGGTACAGATTACAAAATGCAGATCTTCATCCTCGTTACTGGTTGGAGTTACCTCCTGCTCTTCCAGAGTGTTCAGTCTTTGATGTGTCTTTTTTCAGCATTTTTGGAAACACATTTTCTGCCTTAACAGGTAGCGGTTCAGGGAATTTTTCTTTCACTAATTCTTATATTTTCTGTGTGATCCTTTCAAAGAATTGATTTCTATTGTGTTCTCTTTGACCTGTTTATAGTAGTTTTGGCCTTTGTTCATTACTGACAATTGGCTCTCAAATACAAAACTCCATTTTCAGTTCACTCAGTCCTTTGGACCGCATTTGTGGCAATAGTAAAAGGAAAGTTCTTGAAAGCTGTAGGAGTTTTTAATGTACTAACAGTGATATTCTACTACACTGCTGCTTTTAAATATTAATTTCTGGATTTTGTGAAGATTAGTACTGATCTTCCTAGAATACAGCAGGAGTAAGTGCCTTCTCAAACAGAGCTGGGAATGGGAGATGCAAAAGGTTTAGGCTATCCAGTCTACTGTTTTTTTTTTTCCATGTAGCTATTCAGAAATGTACTCCTCTACCATTTCAGATAAATACTTTTTTCTTCAGTGGATTTTGCTGGAGTAAATCTGTAAAAAACCCAAATCTAAATCAACCGTAACTTTGTGTCTGTCTTTGTGAATAGGCAGTTATTGATTACCTATACATCAGGTAAGTCTCTTTCTAATGCCAGGAAGTAATTTTATTATGTCTCAAAGACGCATTTAAGAAGTTATTAAAAGTTTATTCGATACTGTAGTGAATAGTCTGTCTAGCTACTATTCTGTCTTAATAAGAACTTTGTTTAAGGATCTCATACTATGGAATTTTAAGTACATTATAATGCAATTTTTTTCTTATATTTCTTCCACTGGGATAACTTTGCAACATTATAAAGAAATTAATTTATGAATTTTCTTTGTTTAATGTTTCAAACCCATGTCACATATGTGAATTCTCATTTGCCCAGTTCACGCTTTCAGAGTGTGATGTTTACGCATTTTAGAAGAAATCACCATGGGACTATGGGGAAATTCAGATGGCTCCTAATTAGAAATGTTCCTGGACAAATACTCCAGTTATTAAGCACATGAGTGTTTCATATTTTATCATGAAACAGGAAAAATCTAGCAGTAAACTTTTTTGCCTTACTCTGTGTCAAGTCTTTCAGAGACCATGTAATTGGAAGGGAGTGTTCTTGCTGAGGTTCTAATAATTGTGGTTTAGACAAAGTTCACAGGGAAACCCACTTAAGAGAAAGGTGAATAGTGAAAGACAAGGACAGAGACCTGCTCTGGAGCAGGCTGGTTAGTTTTGTCACACAGAGGGAATGGAATGACATTTCAAGAAGCTTTGGAATGGGGACCGAATGACTTGGTTTTCCTGTTGTTGAAGACTAAATGTAGATATTATGGCTGGATGTGTCTTGTTGAAGTGTTCCACTGTTCTGGTTTGTAGGGCAAATTAAGGCAGGGAGGCCATAGAAAGGACAGTTATTAATTGAATTTTATGCCTTTTCTCACTGGTTTTAGTGCTACTAAGCATGAAGATAAGTGCTTGTAGCCATGTCTCCAGGAAGATTAGTTCTCTCAGTCTTTAATGATTCTTCTGGAATTTAGATTTAATTGTGGTTTTACTTTCCTATATCTTGTATTTCATAATAGATTTCCTGTTTTCAGTCTTCAGTGTCAGAATTACCTCTATAGGAACCTTGTAGGGTGTACTTTAGAGAAAGACTTAATACAGTATTTTCCTGTGTATTATATATTGTGTTGCAAAAATTATAATTTTGACAGGCTTTTACTCTCTGTGTTTTTCCATCCTCCAAGGGCTTTTCAGTCTCCCTCATCTCCTGCTGAATTCCCTCAAAAATAAAAGGAATTTAAGTTCATGAGTTTTCCTAGATATCCATTCTGCTACAGAACTCCAAGTGAAAACTAGCTGAATGTTCATTCCTTGGACAGCAGGGCAGAGAGAATGTCTTTTCTGGACTAGTGTTTAGCTTTTGGAATCAACTAGCATGGATGACACTTGGATTTGTACAAAAAACCATGGAGGTCGTGGAGAAAGACAGGTATTGCTTATTGTCCTGGCTAAGAACCCTAACTGAAGAAGACAACAAAAGACAAATAGGTGAGTGCTTAAAACTAATTCTCCTCCTAAAAGTATTCTGAAAACTAAATGAACTTTTAGAACAAGTGAAATTTTGCTTCTTCCAGATAACTTTTTGTACAAACATCCAGCTTGGTTCAAAGTCCTCTTCGTGCTTCAGTGAGAGGGACAATAAGCAAGTGACTTTAGAATGGTGGTTGCTAAAAACCTAAATACAGATCAAGCAAATCCTATCAAGAATGTCATTATATTGATAGCTAACAAATTCTGGCTATATTCTTGGCTATCATCTTTAATGATATTATCTTTGATTTAAATTATTAGCAGCTCTTTAGTGCGTAACAAAGTCAAGTGTTTCCAAAAGTGATTAAAATGCAGATCTTCTGAAAAAGTTTGATAAATAATTTTGAAGGAAAGTACTGTAGCATTTCTTTGAGATTCTTAAAAGCTGGTTTCCATGGTGTTTCAAATGTGGTTTAACACATCTATTTTTAATATCCATTCTAGATTATCTATTTTCTTACTTACATTGCCTTAGATAATAATTTTGTCTGTGCTAACTGCAATCTTGGAGGATGTGTAAGATAACAAGAATTGTCTGCTTTACTGCATACAAAACATAGGATCATTTCTTCATGGCTGCCACTTCTATTTATGAAAGGCTATAACCAAATGCCTGTATCTGCAACTCCCTGGAAGTAGGTGATCTCACCTGCTGATGCCAAACAAGCACTGACACGTGGCAGCCCAAGAGTAATATTTCCTAGTGTTTGTATGTCCTGCCATAGCTGCTGGCACATATTTTGTGAAGATTTGTGAAGAATATGGACACCACAAATACTACCAGCTTTATCAGTTGTTTAATTTACATTAATTTTCCCTGCTGAGCAATATATAAATATTCATGGTGCTATCAGATTAGCTTATGTTTTGAGAAGTTACCAAGATGAGAGAGAAATTTGGTATAAAGATTTTAATTATTCTAAGTATATAGTTCCTTTGAATCCCTGATATTGCCACAGTGACATTAGAAGAAGAGAAATTTTTATAAAAAATTTTCATTTGTGGGAATAATCACTAGTGAAGTTGAAAAGTATTTCTTATATAACTCTTTGTGCATCCAGTGGAAATATCTCATAGGTTTTTTTCTTCTCTGCATGTGTTTGATCAATATTGGTTGAACTGTGGCTAAACTTTGAAGAAAATGAGTTGTTAATTGGATGGTCATTGCCATTGGTGTATATTGCTGAGAACTTTTCAAGTGATACTCTTTTTTCATACTTTGGAAAGAAGCACTGAGAAGGGGCAAGTTGTGGGAGCAAAACACACAATTAACCCCAGTGAAGGGGGGAAGTGGCATTAATTTTAGTCCCATAGGTAGCAGCCATTGTAGTCTGTTTGAAACTTTAAGAGCTTACTGGATGAGGGTGACCTCTGTTTTGACTATATTAATTTTTAATCTGGAAGTGTGGGAAATCTCAGTAAAAAGCTTTCTAAAGTGCACGTGCTAGCAATGAGACCTTTTTTTTATAATTGGAACCCCATTCCTTACCTTCCCACTCCAAAGAATATTCACTTGAATTGGTTGAACTGTTTCCAAAGTCAATGTGTTTCTCTAAAAATATTTTGCATTTTTAAGTTAGTTCCAACATGTAAATGTTTGAAATGTTGTCTAAAAATATTTGAGAAATTCAGTGCAGTCTTTCAGTTTCTCAGACATTTTTTTCCCCAAAGTTACCAGTTCATGCAAAAAATCACTTTATCAGAAATTTCTTATTAGTCTTAGTAAAAAAGAGTTGGCATCCTGCTCTACCTTTTAAGAAATGCATACCTTTGATCATCATCTCTCCTGATGAGAGGAGTCTTCACTTAGCTCCTAATCTTTGTTATTTTGTGGTGAAGCTTGGCAATGGATAATTAAAATGGAAATACAATGTCCTCACTAGTTTTCACTTCAGCTGTGCCTACAGAACTTTATTTTTTTTCCCCAGTGAGGCTTCTGGGGAAGTAGCTACATCTGATGAAGTACCCAACAGTAACTGTGTCATGGAACCATGATCCCAGGTGGAATATTCCATAAGCTAGTGACCCAACAGCAGTTGATAAACACTGTGTCCCTGCTGGACTGGGGCTTTCAACTATTTCTGAGTGGGAAAGGGAAAGACAAGAGAAAACACTATGAACTTCAAAACCAATTGCAATCATAGTGGCCTCAAAATACCTCAGGGAAGCTGGTGAGTTTTTCTCACTGCAGATGGAAAATAGATACATAACATCTTAAGGAACATGATATAAAATTAAAGTCTTTGACTGGGCTGCTTTGAAGATTTTTGTTCCCCACTCACTCTGATTTGATTTAGTTGTGACCTGTTGTCCTGAAACCTATATATAGGTTTATTGGTATAAGCAAAAAGATAAACCACTGCTCTGTCAGGAGCTATGTAGCCTTAAAAACAACAAGAAATTCAGTTTCATTCACCTTTGTATAACATGACAGGGATTTCCATATGATTGTCACAACTAGTTTTGTGGAGTTCTTGATATCAATAAACTCTCAGTATTTTAAACAATTTTGAACTCTATTAATTAGTGAAATGATTTCTATTTTGGTCTGTTGAAGATTGCATCCATTATTTTAACTTTTAATTGGTAAGAAATTTCTTCACTATTTATTTTTTTAAAATTTTTGATTGCTTTAATTGTTATTTTAATAAGGACTTGGCAACAGGATTAGAGACAATTAATATTTGACAGATGGATGTCACAGTGATCAGTATACAAGAAATACTTGGGCAGATAAAGATAGTCTTGTCACATTTAAGCTTCTGCATAGCCTCACTTTGCATAAACAGATAGCAAACATGAGAAATCTTACAGGAAGCTTGCTGAGGTAAGACATTATTCCTTGCCAAGAAACACCACTGATATTTTATAATTACAATACAAAGCTTGGTTATGTCACATTGTGACAGACACTTTGTCATCATCCTAGTCATTACTATTAATGTGTCTCTGAATGCAGCATAAAATATAAAGCTTTAGCTCTAACAGGTTTTGGTCTGACACCAGTTTTTGCACAGTATAAATGAATTTAGTATTACTGTTGTATCTGTGCACAACACTTCCCAACACCCAGTCAGTAACACTGATGCTATCTGGCTTCCTTTTTACTTTAGGAAACAGTACAGTGTTTTCTTCTGCCACTTTAATGTTGTGAAGACCTTCCCCTGAGTTTTGGGAGAAATGGGTTGTTATTACTATAATTGGATAGTCTATGACAACTTGCTGTAATTTCTTTATTAATAATGTTTCTTATAATGGAAAAATGACATCTTTGTGTGTTTGAATTCAGCTGCCCTGACAAAGCTAATTGCTCCTCGCGATGCTATCCTGGGATGTGCTGGGAGTGTGAAAAAGAACAACTGCTGACTTCAGTAACTTATTTTCCCAGCAATTTAACATTTTTCACATAATTAGCCCTGATGTTCTTCTTAGATTAATAGATCTACTAAAAACATTGTGCTTTAAAAGCTGCAAACTGAGAAGAACATAACATAAAATATATTCAAAGGGTGTCAGCTCATTACGCTGACAGGTTTGGGAAGTACAGCATAGTTAACCTTTAACCTTCACAAATGCTTAAATACATTTCAAATACAGTCTTGATCATATATTGCAAGTTTATAGATTTGTGGCTTACTTGAATAATAGGGTAATCTCCTGAAATGAGCTGATTATTTTGATTGCAATCATATTCTTTCTAAAGAGAAATTATAATTTGTCTGTATCATCCACTTCATTAACTCGAAAGCTAAGGAAGGAGGGAACACCCTATAAATATATACACACACACAGACAGATAGATACAGATAAAGATATGGAATAGTCTTTCTCATTAATCTAAATAATGCTCTGAAAATTGTGCGGCTGCCAGACATAGTGAACAGCCAAAATAGTCAGAATCAAGACTTGCATGTCAGGTCAGTAGAGAACCCAATGACTTTCTGCTTGCAGTGACAAAAATCATTAAGACAGGGCTTTATAACTCTTTTTTAGTTTGTATTTTTGTAACTTTCAAAACCCTCAAGAATTACAGTGTATTAAGCAGGGAAATGCACAGATTATTATTCTCTTCCAAAGCCCTTGTAGTCCTTGCAAAGCATTCTGGAGCTGGAAGGGGAGATTGATTGTAAAACCTCATGTAAAATAAAGTGAATGAAACTGTTCTGAACTTCAGTAATCAGATTTTTGGAAATAATAAGCATCAGTTGATTTGATCAGTTAGAAGTTATAACAATCAGAAAAGCAGGAGGGTTAATAGGAAAGCTAGAGTAGACTCTGTACTTAGAGATGCTAGAGAAGGGATCCATGTTCAAAAGCATATGTCAAGAACCGGATTTTGTTATAACACAGATGTTTTAAAATTTGTGTCTGCAAGTCTTAATTTTCATTGGTGGAAATCTGGATTTTGAAATAATACAAGAGTGGTTAACAAACCACACAGGTTTAAGGAGATGTTTACATAGATCATAAGATGCTAATTTTATCAACGGAATGGAAAATGTAATATAAACCAGTATGAACACAGTTATTTACCTGGAAGGAGATGGGCTGGAGCAGACCGTAGACCTTATTAACCTTAATTATGAGCCCTTGGGGTACCCTGAATTCTTACTCCATTAAGTATAAAATGTTAATCTGCAGGGGCTGTAGACTCATCATGTGCAAAATTATCTCAAAATGCAAATGAAAGTTAAAAGAGAAACATTCATCCATGTCTGATTAATTCTTCCCTGCTTCTGTCTCAATGGATAAATCCTCCCTGGTGTCTAACACCAGCAGCTTTCTCACTTTGTCTATGAGCTTGTTTTTGGAGTGCTCTGGGTGGTCAGATGGAGAAGAATCTTCAAACCCTTCATTACATGGGATATATACGGCAGTGTCCTGGTGAAATTTTGCCCCAGTTAGAGTAGCAGAGCACTTTCAAATGATTTAGAATCAGAATGGTTTGGGTTGGAGGGAGAACCTTAAATATCATATTGTTCCAACCCCCTGCCATAGGCAGGGACACCTTCCACTAGACAGGTTGCTCCAAGCTCTGTCCAACCTGACCTTGAACACTTCCAGGGATGGAGAGTCCACAATTCTCTGGGTAATTTCTCTCCATTTATACAAGATGATTTGTTCCCTGTGTATAATGAAGACCTACTTGTGCCTCTGTCTGTATAAACTGACTCAGTACTACCTGGCTGTATTTTACAACTCTTCAAAAAGCAGCTCATTTGTGATGTTCATTTTCCAATTATAAATTGTGCTTGCTCAGTGTGTTCTGTTGTAAAGTTTGCTTGTTTTAGTAATGTAAATTCTAAATATGACACAGAAATGAACTACAAAAGGAAATAAAAGGCAGTAGAGGACACTCTCATTCTGAAGCACGGAAGTGTTGAAAAATTTTTAGTCTATTTGAATCACATGGTTTCTATGAAATAAATTTTATTGACTTGTGAATGCTTCCCATATGAGAAATTCTGAGATTAAGACTACTGTCATGGACTGTTAGTTCTTAGTTTATGGAAACTGGCTTTGTTTATTGATATAAATGGATTTCAAGCTTTCTAAATATGAAAACATAGAAATGGGCTATACATCTTCACTGGCACTGACCTTACTTTGATAAAAGGTTTGAAAAACTGTTTGACAAATGATGGTTGTCTTTTTGTTTCATTTCTGTTGTGTTTTTTTGCTGAAGTGTCTTCAATAGGCAAGGATTTCTGGTTAATAAATTGCAATGATTTGATATTTCTCTGTTAAGATGAGAAAGAAAAAAAGTCCATGGTTAAATTAAGATTTATTTCTTATGGGCCTTAAAAGCTATGATTTCCTAGGCAATTGGTTACTCTGGTACAACTCATACAAAAAAAATAAAGTAGGAATTGTGAATAGGAGGAATAAATTTTATGTGAAAATAGACTGTATTGTCAGGGGTTTAGAGCTGGATAATGTGTGTAATCATTCCATGGATACTTCTTTCTTTGTGAAAATGAGATACAAAAATTAAACCTGTAACTTTACAGAAAATCTTTTCCAGTTGAAGAGAGTGCAGTTCATACTAAATTAAGAAGGATGGGAAAATTGCATCAAATAATAAAACAGCTAAATGATATTACAATATTGATTCCCCCCTCGCAAATATTTACACATTTTGATAACTTTAGGTGTCTTTTAGATTGCTCAGTGTTCTCAAACACATTAATCTGTGAGTATGTATGAGTTTTACTGAGATCTGTGAGACAAGATGACTGACATTCTCCTCTTGCCCTTTTTATTCTCCTTAGAGAAAAGCATTATTTAGATCCATGCTACAAGAAATCAGTCCACCTGTGCTGTAGATCTCATTAGGTTTACTAAATGTGAGAACCTGAGTTTGCTTCTCAGCCATTGGATTTATTCTGCCTATTTGGATATACAACTGATAATCATTTGACCCATATTATTGGAATACTTCCCATCCTGTGAGTCAAACACTGTTCCAAAAACATCTATATGATTCCCATTACATCTGTATTTTGAAAGACAAATTGTACAGGAGACAGACTGTGCTTGGTACTTCCTACTTTCAGCAGCAGTCCATTATTGGTCTTCTGCAGGGCAATTACCACATTGAAAGAGTTTTTTTGGGAGTCCTCCAGCCTGTAACTTGTTTGAGCAGGGAATTGCTGCTCCAGATTCATGTAGCTTGGTTGTATTGGCAGCTGGAGTTCGAGGCCTGACCATTCCTGACCCAAACTCTTTATTTACCTTTTTGATTTAAAGAAAAGTCTGAACTCAGGAATAGTCATAACAGCTGACACCAAAGGTCTGCCTTGCTAGTGTTTTGTCTTACATGTCGCTCTGCACAAATGGAAGAAAAGGGAGGAGGGCAAATCCCATGCAAATCTTCCTTCAAATAATCTTTGAAGTCTGTAATTGTTTTATATTTCAAAAAATTCTGAGCTGGATGATCTGTTTGGGGAGTCCCTTGACATGGATTTTCCTACTATCATGTTTTCCAGTCTTATGGACTTATTTTGCCATTAGATGAGAAAGTGGATTCAAAGTAAAATAAAAGGATATTCTATTTTTTAGATCATAAGACTTTAAATATCCATACTGACAGTGGAGGTCTAGCTCTCCTCACATTAGGAGAATACACAGAGGAAAGTAAATTAATGAAGTTGTTGTTATCAGTTCAAATGTTTAGCTGTATTTTATATGTCAGTAATAAAGTTACAGAGATGCCTTTAGCTGTTCACAGTTGAATCAGAGGGATTGCTCTGATAGCAAATTGAGATAAAGGCCAGCTAAAGTGCTGTTTGGTGTCCTTGCTTTGGAAGTGAGGACAGCCAAACATATTTGTGTTCTCCTTTCTCAGACTGCTTTAATTGTAAACCCTCAGTTTTCACGTTTTCTGAATTGCAGCCAGATTTGGGAAGGATGGATGTAATTTCAATATCAACATTCTGAAGGGTGTAAAACACTCCTTTTCCATAATAGTGTTACAAATATATATTCAAAATGTGATGTGCAGAAGGTAATTTTGGTTACACACTGAAAACAATTGGATATCAGGGGTTATTTTTAACTGTAAAAAAAAAAAATCTTCATTTATTACATTAAAAATTTGGAAAGCTAATTTTTCATGCTGCTGTATGATATTCAAGATAACTTTTTTTTCCTCAGCCTAACTGGTCTCCACAAGAGTTACAACAACCTCATGTGAGTTATTGAATTATAATAATTTTGTCTCCAGAGAATATTCTGTATATCTGTTCTTCAGGGCAATAGAAATTCTGAGGAATTAATTAAGCATGAACCATGTACAGATCACATGCTGGCAGTATCTAACCATTAATACTAGAGGAATTACAGTATTATAGTTCAGGACAATTGATGGGACTAGAGCCTTGAAATTGCTCGTGGAATAAAACTTTATATTATTATAATTCTTTAATTTTCTTAATAGTTCCATTGCTATCTACTTTATTCAGCCTTGTGTTGGTTCTAATTAGTTAGCACGTATATATTCTAATGAAGAAATGAATAAAAATAGCTTGTTTTCAATCACTGAACAGAACGATGGATGACAAAGATTAGAACAGCAGAACCATTAATCTCAAGATGCTTAAAAGATCTTGACAGTTATAGCAGTCTGTCATCAGTGTTTGAGGTGAGAGAAACAGAATGAACATCTGCAATCCTGTTAAATGAAACAGAAATTTTGAAGTTCCTTAAGTGTAACTCTGACGGAGTCCCAGCCAAAATACTTGCTATTGAAACAAAGCAGCATGTCATGCTGTTTTCTTGACCTGTTAAGTTTTCATTCTTACCACTGGCAGAGCATTCAATGCTAATTTTGTATCACTTTTTTCTTTTTTCTGCAAGTATGGGGACAGATGTTCATAATTCCCAAAGTTTGCTAGCTGTTAGCACAAATGATTTTGCCATGGAAACATACTTTTAGATAAGCAGGCACTGAATCATTATGGTCCTTAACGGCAGTTACTTAAATAAGTAATTAGAGTCACAGTACTTTCCTTTCCCGATTATAACCAAAATGAGAGTGACTCAGTAGACATTTTACTTTTTCTAGGAATAGTGACTATAAAGTAAATCATAGCTTGTGAGGGATTGAAATAGTTATTTTTTGGCAAATATTTAGGATTCTTGAGCGTTTATTATGTTAGAGCTGGCTTGGTAATTAATTGTGTAAATGAAAAGCAACAGCAATAACAAAAGCCAGACTAGAAGTGAGGGGAACATGCAGAATGTTTAGACTGATTTGTCACTGCATATTTTTGAATTCTACTGCTTCTGCATGGATGGGAAGAGAGAGGTAAAACCAGAATATTTCTGGGACAATTTCTGGGTAAACTATGGAATTGTGATATTGTCTAAAGAGAACTTGTTTATTCTCAGCTGAAGGAACTGTGAATATACCACAACTCTTGGTTTCTCTAGTTCATCACTTAGTATAATCTGGTTACTGCTCAGGATTTGTAGTTAGCGTTAAAAGCATTTCAACCAAGACAAACTCTAAATACCAATAAGTAGTAAACCGATAAATTTGTTCCTTTTCCTTACATTTTAAATCAACACGCATTTTTGGGTTTGGATTTTGGTCTGTATGTGGGGGTGGTTGTTGCTTGTGTTGCTGCTGATTCATTTTTAGGAAACTCTCTGACTTTCTTTTTAAAGGAGATTCCCAGTGCTGGTATCTTATTAATTTGTGTTTCAGGTAACTTGATTTTATTTTACTAGAGAGCAGGGAAGACCCATTCTGTTATAACCATCAAGATGTATTTTTTCTGTCATGTAGTGGCCTGTCATCTCCTTGAATGCTTCTGTTTAATGATCACGAGTAAACTTTTACAAATTTCTGAGACAGAATAAATAGGATTTTTACTCGAGTGTGCTGGATACCTTTTCACATCAAACTTGTCTAAATTCATTTTAAAAGGAGCATTGTGGTGCTGTACTGTGACTCTTCAGCATTTTCCAGTATTGAAATACTGTTTCAATGTACTTTGCTTTCTGTAAAGAAAGCAATACTTCTGCCTTGAATGATTCTTTATATACTCTATGAATCTGTGGTGTATGTCATGCTCCAGATCCCTGAATATGCAGAAGAGAATCTCTACAATAACCAATAATATATCTCTGTCATCTGTCTTAATTCCATTAGGAAAGAAATTCATTCTTAAAGAAAATAAATTGATTCTTAATCCTTGGAGTCAACCTTATAGAATAGGAACCCCTAAAGTACTCTATAAATCATTTGAGGGTGGATACACTGGTTAGATTCATTATTTTTTGCCGTTGTCCCAAAGTATTTTGGAGAGGCAGGTATTGAGCTAAAGAAAAAGAGTGGATTAAGAAAATGACTGTGTGATGGGATTCCATCAGTCTGAAGCTGTTATACAAACTGTAGCAAGGTTCTGAACAATAAATGTTGGCATATATAAATTTGGTTTTGCCTTTAAGAAGTAAGAAACCTTGAGATGTCTTTGCTTTTAGAAAATGTAATAACTCTCTAAATGTGATTTGTACTTTAAAAGCTTATTTACAGAAGACAGACCACTGCTAATGGCATTTGCATGGAAATTTCCCAAATGAATATTTATAAATATGAATTCAGTATGGTGTAGTGTATGTCCTGGCATAAATATTTCTATACACAGATGTATGGTTTTTGTTGAACTCAGCATAACTGACAAATCTCTCAGGGAAACACCAAACAGCTTGTTCTACATACAGATGTTCTTTTGGCATCTTATTATAAAGACTTGAAAACATACTGTTTTACTGGCAATAAAGCAGCAATAATGTCTTAATAGAATCTGAAAGAATAACTAAGCACTTCAAATGCCTGAAATAAAGGGATAATTGAAGTTGCTTTGGGTTTAAGCCTCAGTAATTTCTTGCTTTATAATAACTCAGGTGACTGCATATCTAATGAAACACAGTGAAGTAAGAGCACATTATTGATTGAGAATTTAAACATTTGCTTGTATCTATAGTGTGTCTCTGTGATACACATCATTGTAATGGAAGAAACAAATCATTTAAATTATATCTCATTATGCTTAGTACAAGCCAGTAACTCACTTGCACAGAGACTTTTCTAAAACTTTGCAAAAATTTTGATGAGTATGTTGCAAACTAATTTCCCAAATAATTTGTACTCATGATTTTCTTGTTAAAGGGTGATCACTGAAATTGCCAGGATTATTTATCTCAAATACTCTGAGCTCCACGGTTAGATTTCTATTGCAATTTTAAAAATAAGGTTCATTTTATTGTTCTGAGTATCACAACATTTATGGTTTGTCTCTTAAGCATTTCTCTGTAGATGCAGGGCCTTCAAGTTATACCAATGAAGGCAGGCAGTTTCCACTCCACTTCAGGAACTGACAGATGGTGTTTAAAGAAAAGCTGTGAATGTGGTATGAATAAGCAGCTTGATTTCCAACGTTAAGAACCAATTTTATGCCTTAAGACACTTTGGAAATATAACGGGTTATAGTGGGAGCTCTGAAGGTGTCTTGTTACGCTCTTCTGGTCAAAATGTAGGTAACGTCATCTCCACTAAAACTATGGAAGTTCTGCATTTAAATTTTTTATTGTGGGCATTTAATCTTATTCTGCTACAGTGTAGAGAAATGTGGGATATATTAATTATGGAGTTAATATGGTGAGAGCTCCTTTGTTAGCAAGTTCTTTTGGAGGCTGTGCTGCAGGCAGTGTGACACAGAGCACAGAGTTCTGTGTGCCCTGACAGCAGAACAGCCATGTCCAACATAAGCATAAATTTTCTATCAGCCCAACTTCTAGGGAACACATTGTTTTCCACTTGACGAAAAAATAAAAAAACAAGTTATTTTTCCACTGTTGTGGGAACTGCTATTCTACCATTTCCCAAAACCTGCACAATAGAAGTGTTGAGGTGCTCTCTCTGCACGGGTGTCAGTGAGGTCGTGAGTCACGTCGTTATTATGCCTGTTAGAGGGTTGAAGAGATAATTACTACCTTTTTACTCACAGTTTCTGTTTCTAAAGTAGAGCAGTATATGCATGAAAAACTTTGGAAACGAGGGACTAGCAACCATTAGTCTGTATAAACAGTGCTTTCAAGCTTTTAGGAGAACTTTGACTTTCTTTCTTAACTTTCACAAGGTGAATAACAATCTGTGGACAGAGGTGACGTCATTCCTTGACCATTGCAAATCACCTGGACTTTTTCACTGAGAGTAGAGAGACGTACAGGTGAAGAGGCTACGGAAAAGATGTCAATGTTCTTTGAGCACTATCTCTCTCCATAAAGTTTAGTAACCAGTGACTTTTTCAAGGGTAAGCCTTATTTTCGAATGTCTGGGATTACAGCGGGTAGATTCCTCCTTCACTCCTCCTTCACTCCTCCTTATAGGGATAAAAAACCCCAAACTCACAAACAGCTTCTGGGGTTTTTTTATGCAACTTATATGTTGAGACCAGTGTGTGAATGAGGTCTGGAAGAAAGAACCTGTGCTGAAGCAGCTGGGCTGTGGTCAGTTCCTGGGGGTTCCTTCACAGGAACTCTTTATGTTCCTTCCACAAAGTTTAAGCAAGCTTAACTGTTATGAATGACTGAGGAAGAATTTGAGAAGCTATAATACAGAAACAGTAAAAAACACACTTCAGTGTTTTACTTGTGAAATGGTTATTTGCTGGAAAACTATTTCATATAATTGCCATGATATTTTCTGCCATCACAAGGGTGGAATCATTTGTCAAATGTTTGAGAAATAACAATATGAAATACTTTGTATTAAATTGTATGGGTAAAATAATTGAGAAACATTTTTTCCTCCAAATTGTTCTTCCCTCATTTGAGTGAAGAAGTATTTATTTTTAAGATCACACTTCTTGGTAGACTTAACTTCTGTTCCCTTTTTTGAATCTGTTTTCTAAAAACCAGTTTGTTTATTACTCTATACTTGATGAATCATATTGTGATGTGTCATTTGGGGTTATTCTCATAATGTAACATTTCAAGTAGTTGGTAGAAAACAGTAGAATTGTTTTACTGACGATAACAGACAGCAGATAATGGCGCAGTTATCCTAGATGGGATTTATTTACTGAAGGAGAAAAAATCCTGTAAATAAGAATCAATATTTCAAGCAATAAACTATAACATTTAATAGTCCACAAATAAAGCAGTTGTTAGGTGATCTTAACAAGATATTTCATATAATGACGTTATATTTCAAGTTAGAAACTGAGTAGAGATAGAAGACCTTAAATGTTCCAGTTTTCTCCAGCAGGAATAATTCTATTCTGCTTTTTCGTATTTCATGAAAATTCTTTCACTCATCTGATTTTCAGGAGCTGCCAGGACATTGTGGATTAGAGCCAGAAAGGGTACATCTTAGTGTGAGCCTGAAAAATTAACCAGTACTGGATTTGTGTGGCAGAATTTACTATGTACATCAACCCCAGTAACTGACTGGCTCCAGGTGGTACATGTTACTTTTGTGTCTTGATTTACTTTGCCGAGCTCTGCAGACTCGTTTTACTGACTGACCAAAAACTGCTGTGGGCCAGATTGTGATCAACAAACTCCATTTGACTCATCTCTGATATAATGGTAATGAGAATCAGTTTATTATGTACTTTCTCTGGTGTTTGCTAGTAAATAAGACTAAACCACAGCTGAAATTTTATTCATTCTGTTACTCTAATTTTTTCATATCCAGGGCTGGCACTGTGAATGGATTGAAATCATTCCCCTTGTGTTCTGCGATATTTTGAGGTGTTATAGTCATACCCTCTCCCTCCTCTCTTCCCCCCCCAACAATGAAATGTTAATTTTCTTTCTAAGATAACTGACATACCTGTCAGTTCTCACAGGCAGACTGAACGCTTTCTGAAGTGTTCCTGCCAATGAATTTATGCAACACAAGAAACATGGCAACATTAGTTGAATGTTAACACAAAAGCTCTCTGTTCTGAAGACTCTCTTTTCTTAAGCAAGATGATAAACTTTCAAGGTTTGCTCACAAAAAAAGGTGAACTTTTTATTTTATTAACTTCAAGAATAATAATTTTAAACATAATATTTTCTACTTATTAATTTTGATGTATAAAAAGAATTACCTGCAATAAAAATAAGACTTTCAGCAATGAGTCACTTTCTATGGAAATATCTATTTTTTATAAACCAAAACGATTCATGAAGTTGTGATATATGGTCTGTACTTCTGAGATTACTGTGTAAGAGACATTCATGACAGTTTTTGGTGAAGAGGCCATCTAGTAGTGTTTTTTTCAAATAGTGTTTGTTCTCATTCAGTGTTGGAGGAGAGTGATGTCCTTTTTCCTGTCTCTTTAATGTTTATAATAAGGGATGTAAAATCTGTAGTTTTAAGTTAATAAAAATGTTGAGGTCATAGTGTTACCTTAGATTATCTTGTAAAATAACTGGTAGATATTAAGATAGCTTTCAAATAACCCACAGCACTCTATTTCTAACCTGGAATTGATCCTAATAAAGCTGTGTTCAGTTAACTCAAATACTTAATTTTGTCTAGACTGATAATGAAGTCTATGTTTTTATGCATACATCAGTCATCGTTTGTATCATTTCACTAAATGAGCCAACAGGAATTCTCAGTCTCCTCTGGGCCTGCTGAAACAGGTCCATATTCTTCCTATTTTGGGGGCCCCACAGCTGAATGCAATTCAGTTCAGTTTTGCTCTTCATTTCAACAGAACTCTCTGGTGCAGTTCTTGTATCAATAACATCTTTTTTCAGGGCATATTGAGCCACCCTGTGACATCCTGTTAGCTTGTTCAGTACTGTGACTCAAAGGCTGGGTAGGAGTCCATAAAAACTACACTGCACAGGATGTTAAATTTAACCATTTTGTCAAAGTAAAGAAAGAAAAGAGCATTCTCAAGGGGAAGCTCTGGTTGATGTTTGATCTCTTTATCAGCCACTGCTGTGAAAGGTGCCATGGGTAAGTGATGCAGCACAAACTGCAGTTAACCTGTTTATTAGTATACTTTCAAAGCCACTTTTAAATCCATATTTTCTTCATGTTGGAATAATGGGGAAAGCTTCAGCTCAGATTCCTTTAACAGGTGAGTAAGCAAGTGCCTCCATGCAGGGTATGTGTGGTACTGCAGGGAGGGTCCAGCCCGGTGGGCACAAGCTCAAGGTATTTTTTGGCTGGTTACCTCTGTGTCTACTTGCTGCCTGCATACAGAACACGTGTCTATATGCAAAGTGAATATGTAGAGTGGGATGAATGCAGGTATTCAGAGTGCAGGTCACTCAGCCATTGCAGAAAAAAAATTCATTAAAAATAATAAAATCATCTTATTTCAATGGTTACTGCATCTGGCAATTGTTGTCATACTTGAATATAATTTTGACATTTCTCTTCCTGCTGTCAAGGCATAAAATTTCTTTTTTCTGGATAGTCTGGGATGACAGACCAGAGTAAATTTTGTTCTTGTCTGTGTAAAAATGTATTTCCAAATTTAAAGAAGGCTTTGCTTTTAACTTCACTTGCTGTTTGTGTACTTTGTTATTGAAGTTGATCCTGTTAGTGTTTTTCAGTTAGTTTAAGCACTGAGCATTGAATATAAGCAAATTGAGGAAAATACAGTGAATTTTTCCTACCGTGCAGGATTTTTTGAGATTGAGCTGGCAAGTGATGTTTTGTTAAAAAAGCTGTAAAAGTAATTCCTGGACAAAGGAATTGGTGACTGCCCAAATCCATTCTCCTCAGAGGACATGGAGCTGAACATGACCGAGTCACTCCATCAGCAATTCCTCTTGGACACTGGCTGTAGAAGCTGTTGGAGGCACCACTTTTGGAACATTTACTCCTTGTTTGAAGTATTTCAGAAGAGATACAAAGATGTTCATTCAGTTCTCTTTCTGAATTGACACGTTGCCTCCTAAATAGAATCCTGCTTAACTCCTCAATGTTTACAACTATCTTACTCATTCCAAAAGTAAACTTTAGGCTCTTCAGGTAGGACTCTCTGTGTTAAGGTGTAGAGGATAAGGATCTTTCTGACGTTAACAATTAAAAACTTTTCAAAGTACTCAATACATTGTTTTCTTTATATGAAGAAAGCAGAAAGAAGATGAGCAATTTCATTAGAATTTTTCAGCATTAATACATTTGGATGAAGGTAGCATGACTTCATTTGAATATCTGAACGTTAATTGCATTGACATTGTTATCAAAGCCAATTAACTGATCAGCTATTTTTGACTGTGGCTAATGAACTGCAGTAGTGTGGCATGAAGCTTTACAGAGCTATGTTCACATGAGGATAGTGATTCAGATTGCTATTACAGAAGACAACAGGAATTTATTTATGAATATTAATTTTAATTAGTACATATTTGTTGAGAAGTAATTCAGCAATCATCCTTAATAATATGAGATCTTGCCTGTAATCTGTCTGTATATGTACAGCTCTATGTAGGCAGAAGGTTTTATTAGAGAAATAAATTAACGTTTTAAATATTGGTTTTGAAAAATAATTTATTATTTACCCATTAGGGAGAGTTGTTGGTCTATCTTAACACACTGAAAATCTAATTTTCTTCTAAAAAAATATTAATTATTCCTTCTAGCCAAAAAGGACTACATCATTAACCCCAAAGGAATGGTAATAAACAAAAATAATTTAAAAGCTTTATTAAGTTCAATTAATTGGTTGTAGCAGACTAATTTTGTCATGCTTTGCTAGACAGTGTATTGTAAGTAATTTTGATGATCTCCAATTGAGTTGGACAAACAAGCCTGCACACTAAAGCAAAAATTGAATTGTCTTGATAATTACAAAAACCATTGGCCTGTTTGGTATTTGTGATAAATGGGTTAATTAGCTCCTTTTTATTACATCTAGACTTTCAATGCAGTCGAAGAGTGGTAATTTATTTTACTGTGTAAACCAGTATAGTCAAAATTCTATTGTTCTGATTTGTTCAAGATAAAATTCTTTAAAGCTCCTTGATTTAATATTAGTTAAGTATGTCTGGGGATGGAGTTTTCATTATTTGCACTTGATTTATGTAATTTATGGAACTCTGTTTTATGCTAGTCATTTTTCAGTCTTTCACCTAACAGTAAAGTCACCTCTGTCTCATTCCAAGGAGCCAATCAAAATCATCCTTAAGAGAAATTAAACACTAGTTGTATATCTTTTAAATAGAAAGCATATGCATCATGAGGAAGAATTTGCAGGAAGGAATATATTACATTCTACTAGTGAGTGAAAAGTTTTAGCTGAGAGTTCTTAATAAGAAATTATGTAAAACTATAGTCAGGTAAGCTCCTGTTTTAATGCTGTTGTTGAGGCTGAATTAATTTCCAGAGCTTTGAAGCAGATCACATAATACAAAAGTAGTCATTTAAGCTCAGAGGAAGGTACTGGGTTGATGGAATGTGTTGGTTTTTGTTTGTTTGCTTGTGTTTGGTTGGGTTTTATTCCAGGCCTCCCCAAAAACTTACTGACTTTTTTTTCCAAGAGGTTGTTCTGTTTTCCAAGTCAGCATATGCTGCTGCACCAACAAAACACTTCTTTTGGTTCTGCTTACAGAAAGTCTTTAGCTCTACTTTTGGGAAAAGAAGCATCAGGCTGTAAAGTATTTACAAGTCATTTCCCCCTTCCTTTTCCAGTTGTAACTGAACTCCACTCTAAAGCAGTCAGGAGCATATGTTATATACTCACTGAAAAATCTAGGGAAATGATTTTTTTAATTAATATTTTAGATTCTCATATTTTTATATGCTCAAGTCTTTAATGTTTAGCTGAGATAAGTTACACTAATTTTACCATAATGAAATAACATTTGTTGGGTTTACTCTTCCCCTTTTCAGTGTTGACTGTCTTCCTACTCATGTTTTATGCTGTGTTTTGTCTGACTTATTGGTGTGATCCATTCCATTGACTATCATCCTTCTTCAGCAAAGTCATCTTAATGATTGATTTATCCTTGTGATGTTTTTGTGACTCTAAAATGCATTGGAATACAACAATTGAGGTGCTCTCTGCTTTGTTTTGAAGATGGGAAAATTCAAAAGAGAACATTTTCATTTTGGGTGCATTTTAAAATAATAATGTAAGGTTGTAGTTATAAAAGTTCTCACTTTCTTTTTTTAAGTGTTTGATTTGGCTTGTTGTCATTTGTACAACCTGACAAAGTATTTTGAACAGTCTTGGTAAACAGCTCTTCCTCTGACTCATAAATAATTTGAAATGTATAAATGATTCATTCAAATTATAGTTCATTACAAGTCTAATAATTAATCATACTGTTTAAATGTCATCTTGCATTTGCCAAAATATTATTTTGATCAGTCATTTTGTTTAATATTTGTTTGACTGTATTGGGCCATTAAGAATGTCATATGAATTGTAATTTGTTAGCTTAGTGTCATCCTAATGATTGCTCAGTAATGAATGGTGATCCTGGTTTGAAAGATAAGATAATTTGTCTTTTCTGCACAAAAGTTTTGATACAAAAACAAAGATACAAAGATACAAAACTCTGAGTGAAAGCATTTAATTTTATCAAACGGTGTTTTTTGTTTCAGTTTGGTGTATATATATCTGGCAGCGTACAAGTATATCATGTTTGAATTAAGTTTTCATGTATGTTTATATAAACAGATAATGTGCCTTTTATGGCAGGAACAGAAGAACATCCTTTCCCTCTTTGAAAATCAAAAGTAAAATGGACTTATTTTCTAATTTTTCTGCTACCAAATACATACTGTTTAAAAACTTCTGTTCTTAAGGAAGTGATTTGCATTTTGAATACATTGGATGAGGGAAAATGTTAAAAGATATTCTCCAATGCTGAACAAAGCATAATTAGAAATGCAACTCTAGATAAATACATTCCTTTAATAGTATAGCTAAGTCTAATTCTGTATTTTAGGAAAGAAGCATGATTGAGACATAATGTTTTTTATAGTGCTTGTCACTAGCATTCTGTTGCAAGAAAAAAAATCATAAAAACATCACTGAACTGTTTTAAAATTTCCTGCTGTGCTCTTAGCTAAATGTAGTGTTGTATATTTAGTCACTCTTTCAGGTGTGGATCACATGGGTATATGTTAATGAGGACTAAAATACTTTAATTTGTGTACACCTGAAATCTCTATTTAGTGCAATGTAAGAGCCGAATTCTGATCTTGATCACATTTTACAGTTGTGTCTAAAAACAGCAGTCCTGGCTGTTACATTATAATGATATTTTTTGTTTCCTGAGAAATTGTAACATTTAGAAGGAATTTATTAGCAAAACAACATCTTAAAAACAAAATAATTTTTAGTGCACAGACTTAGGCAGGCAGTACTGTGTGGAGGTTTATCTCAGGAGGAAGACAGTGATGGGGAACTGGCCTATTACCTGACTTTGGACAGGAAAAGAAATGGCTCAGAAATTCCTGAACAACTCTTAATTCTTGTTCTTGCATATAGTGAAATGTATTCTTTGCAGTGGCTAAAGTTATGTAAGATGTTTTAGTTGAACAACTTCTTACCATGAGAAGACACTGCTACAACTACCCCTCTCTGCCTTTCATAGAATCATAGAATTGACTGAGCTGGAAAAGAGCTCTGAGATCATCAAGTCCAACCCTTTATCCAACACCACCATGGTAACCAGACCATGGCACTGATTCCATATCCAGTCTCATCTTAAAATCCTCCAGGGACGGAGAATCCACCACCTCTCTGGACAGCCCATTCCAGTGTCTGATCACTCTCTCTCTAAAAAATTTCTTCCATGTATCCAACCTAAACCTTCCCTGGCAGAGTTTAAGCCCATGCCCTCTTGCCCTTGCTGATTGCCTGGGAGAAGAGACCAACCCCCACCCAGATACAACCCCCTGAGCCTTCTCTTCTCCAGACTAAACAACCCCAGCTCCCTCAGCCTCTCCTCACAGGACTTGTGCTCGAGTCCCTTCACCAGCCTCGTTTCTCTTCTCTGGACCCACTCCAGCCCCTCAATGTCCTTCCTGAACTGAGGGGCCCAGAACTGGACACAGCACTCCAGGTGTGGCCTCACCAGAGCTGAGTACAGGGGAAGGATCACTTCCCTGCTCCTGCTGTCACACTGTTCCTGATCCAGGCCAGGATCCATTGGCCTTCTTGGCCACCTGGGCACACTGATGGCTCATGTTCAGCTTCCCTCTGCTACTCTTCCTCTGTGTGTGCTGCCTGCTCTTCATTTCTGCCTCACCTTTGCACTGACTCTGGTGTTTGTCAGACCCTTCACAAAACCACATCTTTTTCTCCATGTTATTTTTTCTTGATAAATGAACAGAATCAGGTCATAAGGTAAGAGCTGAAGTTTTGTTAATAATGAGCAAAAAAATTTATTTCAGTGCTACCTGTTCTGATTCTTGATTTAATTGAGCTGTACCCTAAGATGTCAGGTAAGATTAAGTCTGTTCCTTTTTCTCACTTGCAACTGACCTACACTTTTGATCCATTCTCCACTGTTTCTCAGTGGGAGTTAAGTCTGGCACACACTGTAAACATTCATCTAGTATAAATGACTGCTTTCGGCAGTAAGTTTAGAAAGTTTAGCCTTATACTTGCAGTTGACAGCAAAATGAAATGAACATTCTAGGGTTTTGTTTTGGTTTGGTTTCTTTTAAGAATTTTATTTTAAGATAATTAAAGAGCAATATGTAATCTTCTCCCCCTTTCCTCAGAAACCTCTGTGTTCATTAAGTTTAGTAGCATTTTTGAAAGTGATGGTATTTCCAGAAACTCTGATTCTCTAAGAAATCTAATTACTTCTTTCTCCATTTCAACTTTGGAAGAATTATTCAAATATTTTATAGTCCTAACTGCACAGAGCACTTTAATCCTGTTGTTTGTAGATTGTCATTCTCCTGCCTTCTTTTTGCTTGCAGTCTCCCATTAGACACCGCAGGCACATCCTGGTAATCTCAAATTCTAAGAAAGTGCTATCTGGCAATCAATGTCTGCCTACCCCTATATTTACTTTTCCACTCCTTGCATATTTTAAAATAAAAGAACTAGACTCACAATCTTCGGTCTAGCAGTGTACAAGCTATGACTTTAAAAAACATGCATAATTGGAATCTGTCCTTCCTAGTCCTGAGCTTGATGATGCCATCTCTTCTCTTGATCCTTTATCAGTCTTCTGATAACTCCAAAAGAATCACCTTTTTTGCTTTCAGACAGGGATGCTGCCCTGGAGAAAGTATCAATAGAGTAAAATAAGATTCTAATCTCTTAGCTGAAAGGGAGAAGGATATGAACATACATCAGCAAGTAACAGGGCCTAAATGACAGCCCTTAAATTTCTGTGTAACCTACTAAAGTGCAAGTGCCAGGAGTTTGAAAGAGCAATTATCTCTGCTATTGGCTCCCAGGCCTCTCAAAGAAAGGCAAGGTCAGTGTTTGCAAGCTGGAAACCAGTTCTTACCCTGTCTGGTGTAGGCCCAAGAGCTTATTTTCACACAATCATACAATCATAATCTGGTTTGGGTTGGAAGACATTTAGTCTGACCTCTTGCCATGGGCAGGGACACCTTCCATTATTACCCCGGGTTGCTCCAAGCCCCATCCAACCTGGCCTTGGATTCTTCCAGGGATCGGGTAGCCACAGCTTCTCTGGGCAGTCTGTGCTGTTGCCTCAATACCCTTGTTGTAAAACCCTTCTTCCTTTTATCTGACCTAAATCAGTGCTCTTTTAGTTTAAAACTTGTCATACTGCAATGGGCCCTGCTAAAATTTCTGTAGCACTGTATGACTACTTCTACTTATCACACAGTTGCCATTAACTGAAGCCTTTTTTGCACCATCATATCTTGCTGTATCATTATACATAATTTCTTGGGTTTTTTACCTTTTTCCAGACCAAATTAAGCAAATCAAATCAAGGAGATAAAACCTCATTTCCTTGCAACCTTTGAAATTTTGTTGGGAGTGGGCTAAATGCTACTTTAACTATTCTAATTTGCTTCTGTGTTTCTTAACTGCTTCAGAATCAAAATGATCTGGGAATTAATAGGACTGCACTTTTTATAGTTCCACTCTTCATTGGCTGCATTTCATAGCATGGTGTGTCAAAATTTAACTTATTTCTGCATGTACTTCAGAAAATAAATGTTTTGGTTCCAACTTTTTTCACTGTGTGAACTCCAACCTCTCCCATTCCTTGACTAATAAACCAGTCTGCTTTTCCAGTTCAACAGATTTGTTTCACAAGTACATCACCGGGTGAGAAGCACTCTCAGGCAGCTCTGCTGACAGGGGAAAAGGCTGCCAGAGCAGATTTTAGGAATGGGGAGCTCTTGCCACCTGTATTGTTTGGAGATTTAAGAAGTGAACAGACTGGTGAGTTGACTTGTTGCAAAGTTGCCTGATCACCTTCTGCCACACACACCTTGCATGACAATTTACCAACAGGATGAAGTCTCCGAATAGATTTACAGCTGGCATGCACTTTATACAAGAATTCCCAACATTTCCCTTCCAGTGAGCATCGGTTCTTTTATTTAATTTAATGTTTTCTTCTAAGGCATGAATACATCAAACATCCATAAATGTGTGATCAGTGTGAGTTGTTTTATGTTATATAAACACTGCACATTCCAACAGGAATTGTGTTTGCTGTGGAACTGATTCTTCTCCTGAACCCTTTTCCTGGTTCAAAGGAATTTATTTTTTTTTCCCCATGTGTGTACTTTTCTAGTCTTTTTGAGGGAATTCAAGTTAATTGAATTCCTTTATACTTTCTTTTACACTTCTCAGGATTTATCTGCTGTGCTTGACCAAATTAAGTAGGTAAGTTTGTTCTCCAAGCAGCAAAGAGGAAGGGTTATGGTTGTCATCCATACTGAGATAAATGATCTCAAGAGGGATATTTGAAGTAAATGGGTAAATTTCTATAACTCAGTTAATCCGACATTCCGTGTTGCAGCTTGTACCAACCAGTCCTTTTAATGGATAAAAGAAACAAAACAGTAAAGAACATCTTTCTACTGAAGCACTTGACTTTCATGTAGATTTTTTCTCTGATGTTAACAGAATAATTAAATTTCCTTTGTTCATCTTTTATTCTTGCCTTTTAGTTAAGTATATGGATATTACCTTGAACATCCAACTTGACAGACAGTGGAGATTTCCTTGAATATTTTTCTTTTTTAACTTTAGAATTACCATGCTTTAGACAAGGAGTAGAAGCAAATGCTGTTACATAAAAAATGGGGTTATAGTTGGACTTTTGATCCCATAAGAATCAATGTTGAAAGACATGACAAAAAGACAATATACTGGGTACATTTCTGATTACTATATTTTTTTTCACATGTTATAAAGGTGCTTTGTAAAGCAATTTTTGCTTAAGAGTTCCATGAGATTGCTGAAGCCCATAAATTCATGGAAGCTTTTAAGTTCAGTGGAGTTGTGTTTGATAAAAAATATAATATTTTAATTTCTCGTAAGATTAAGCAGCTGTGAGAGCTGTACCACTGGATATTCTATCTGTGATCAGTGTTAAAGGATGTTAATGTTTGTCTTTTATTCTGCTCTACTTAGCATAATTCATTATCTATCAGGAATAGAATATGTCTCTTAGCTGACATTTTCAGTGTTTTATGTTGTGACCTGGGATCTGTTGTGCTTGTTTTTGTTGCTTATGTGGGCTGCAAATAGATGTGGAGAACTGTATAATGGATTGTGTTTAAATTACTCTATACCATAAGGGTAGGTAGTTTTATATACCCCATAGTGTGGCCTGCTAACTTTCACAGAATTTCTGATGGGGAAGGTAGGTCTCAAATCATGCAGTGTGAATAAAACTCTCTGGTAGTTGTGAAGGTGACAACATAAGAAGGTTCCAGGCATGTCAGTGGCCTTGTTTTTGAGATACTTGCTGATATATTGGTATCATGTAGGATAGAAAGATTTAGCATTTTTTTTCTCCTCATTTTTTTACATTAAATGAGAAGTGCTAATAATGCTGTAATGCTGCCACATGTTCATTTCTACCTTGGTTGCTTCAAGGACATATGTCTGACTATTGAAATCTATTTTAACCTTTCATTAAGGAAATCAAAATTGGTTTATAGGAAGCAAACAATTAGGAAATAATCAATATATAGGATTACTCTTTTATTTCCCTCATTGTCTCTATTTTCCTTAAAAGCTAGTTAAACTCATCTCTCCATTCATTTCTTCCCTAGGATTTTGTGTGATCACAAAGCTTTGAAGCTGTCCCTGTGATTCTTAATTTTTTTATTATTTTGCAGTAGGCTGTAGGGCATAATAGACTGGTGTGATAATAATAGGCCTAATTGAGATGAAGTTTAATGGTTTTTCTCACACACTTCATCATTAGGCCAGTGGCACATTTTATTGTCATCTTTTTTCTGTGGTTGTTGTGTTAGTTGC
>NW_020955269.1:661472-795264 GCF_003031625.1 Empidonax traillii
TGATACCTGAGTCCTTTTTTTTGTTTGTATATGCTTTTGGTTGTTTTTTTTCCCACACACACCCCTCCCCCCCAGACTTTTGTTTTCCTTTTTCTCCATTGTTACAAAATGTTCCATCTTGCTTACCATCACCTGGAACAAAATATTTCTATTTACAAACTTTTTTAATTCATTCAGTTCAGGGCTAAACAATTTGCCTATAGTTCATCAAGTCTGTTGTATTTGACCAATGTTTAAGAGGTATTTTTGACAATCAAGGAATGAGTGTCATAAAACTATCTCATGGAAAATTCTTCTTACCCTTATAACAAGGAAGGAAAACTTTTTTTATTTCTGAAATGTTCAATCATGTCTGTAGTGATCCTTAAGACACAGAAGTTTATCCCCATGCTACTAATTCTGATTATTCGTGTGGTAGTACAGCTCTACAAGTTTAGAGAAGATAATACCTCCTAAAGGGTAAATTTACTTTTTAAACCAGCAACTGAATGCATCTTGTGCAGTCAGTCCTGGTGTTCTTGCAATTATGTTGTCAGTGCAGTCGAATGGCTGAATGCAAAATGTGTTGTGGCTGGTTCACAGTGACAAAATTAGTTTTCTGGTGAATATTGTAATATCAAAAAGGTGCCTTGAGAGAGCAGTGCTGAATTCATGAGAGGAGAAGGGATTGCTAAGAAGCATACTTTTAAAGTATTACTGAGGTGCAGTCATTAGGAGCAATTTTTATTTCCCAAACCAGACATTCATTGTGGTCAGTAATGCAATTTTGTCTTTAAAGCAGATTAATAAATGTATTAAGGATTAAACTTGTCTATGGCCCTATGCAGTAGAAAATATAAAGCCTGGGGACAGATTCTATATCAACATTAAATGAAAAAATTAGTAAAGGCTTACCTGTGCTGACATGAGGCATAATCATTATACCTGTGAGTAGTCTTGAATAAATAAATAAAATTACCATCTTAAACAAGTTGCAAGAGTCACAGTCAGGGAGTTGTGTCACTGAGCTCACAGCATCCTTCGGACCTGCTGCAACAGCCAGGCTTTGGGTTGCATCTCAAAGAGTTAAAGGAAGGTGAGGAATATGGTAAAATACAGAAAAATGGCACTGTATTTCAAGACCACAAAAAATTTGTGTGCATTTCCTCTAGTTTGCAATTTTAAGACGAAGAAACTGTTGACAAAAATTCTTCAGTCAAATTCTTAAAGAGGTCAAATGACCTTACCCCTGTATATCCTATAAGAACGTTTATTGTTGCTGCCCTGGATACAAAGACAGGCAGCTTTCCCCAAATTTTATCAAACTCAAGCAGTGTTATGTTCTACATTTTTATTTCTTAGCCCTTAATGAAGTTTCCCAGTTTTGCTGGCCTTTGATAGATCCTTCTTCTGATGACAGTAGTGATGATAATGGCAATAAAACTTTTAGGTAAGGGTTTATGCTTAGCCTTACTGCCACTAATATAATCTATGTATAAATAATATAAATATAATCTATATATAAACTTGTAGAGGTGTACTATCACATGAATAATCGGAATTAGTAGCATGGTCTCAATACCTTTGCTGTTCTTCAAAGCAATTCTGTGTTCATAATTCCCTTTCTCTTTCCTTTTCCCTTCCTATTGTTTCTGTGTCAACAGTGTAAATAGACTTGGCAAATCATGCCATGTGGGCAAATGTGCTAATCCTGCTTGCCTTCTTTTAGTTGTTTTCCTGGCATCCAGATGATTACTGAACGTTTAATTTAAGCAATACAGTGAAAACTGAAGTGAACGCAGTCTTGGAGGGAGAATCTTCTGAAGCAGGAGGTGTCACTTCTGACAGGTACTCAGAGCTCAGATCTACATTGTAAGCAAGGATTAAGTTTACATACACACTTTAATAAAAAAAAAAATGAAATTTGCAGGTGCTTCTGGGCAAAGCTGCCTATAAAAATGTGAAATGTAAAAAACTCAAGAATTTAACCTTTCTGGAATAAAGTTTTCATATTAGATACAGGCATCTGCAGATTATAAACGTGTTTTTTCACTGGGGATTTTCCCCAAGTGTAGTTTTGATTTTAATTCACCACCTTGCATGTCAAATTTGTTTGCAGCTGCTGTGTTCTTCTTCAATCTGAATATGGGCTTTCCACGCTTTTGAAGCACAGTTTGCTTTGCTTGAAGCTTGATTTCAAATCAGAAGACACTGCCCATGGCAATAGGGTTAAAACTAGATGATCTTTAAGGTCCCTTCCAACTCCAATCATTCTAGGACTCAGTGATGATTCTGTTACTGAGATCCCAGGAATTATCATGGTTCATCTTTTGCAGTGCCATCTGGTGTCAATTAAAAGAATAGTTACCCTTGTTTTCTAAGTATGCAAGCTGAGAACTAAAACCAAAAGAATGAAAGAATAAAACAGATGTTCAGTTTAAGAAGAGTGTAAACTTTGTTTCTTATACACGTATTTTTTAAAAAAAGAGGGACTTGAATTCTAAAATGGAATCAAGGTAACTTATCATTTGTTATCAAATACTCTTTTGCAGTATTTGTAGTTAGTCTTACTTTGTGATAGCCATTAGGAAATATTCTGGGAAGCATGGTTTGGGGAAGGCAGAAGTAATTTTGGATTTTTTTGTTAATTTGGGCTGCAAATAGCTTTATGGAACTGCAGTTACTGACTTCAGTTTCTACCTTCCACAAAAAATTTTCTAGCTGAAAAATAGATAACAAAATGTTATTGCTTTTCTTCTTTACTTTAAAATATTAATTAAAAGCTAAGGTTTTATTTATTTATGTATATGTAAGGCTTTAATAGATATGACATGACCATCTAGTTGAATTTTTGCATGTGGGAGAATGCCTTGTAACCATAAGGGATTGTTTCATGTTTTCCTCTGGCAGTAAATGTCTCATAAAGAGAATCATATCCGTGACAGAACCCTCATTATTCCCAACTATTTTTCTTGCATTTAGATTAAATATAAAGATGTTGTGATGCATTATCTGGGCAGATAAATTATTAGCTGACATTAACTAAAGTAGACAATATCCCTTCATGGCAGTTGGCCAAATGGAATTAAAATGTTATCTGGAAACTTCTACTCTTTTCAAGATCAGAATACTGGTAACCATTTTTTTGGTGTGTTTGGGCGTGGTGGGTTGATAGTAAGGTTCATCCCAACTTGGACATGCTATATATTTCTGGACTTCAGCTTTAATATAATTTGAGATTTCTACCTGGAGAGTTTTCCCTAATTTTTTTTAGTCTCAAAAAAAATTGGTTTTTTGAAGTTAATAAAAACTAAACCAAAATATATAGGATTTTTTTTTTTCTGACAGTGGAGGTCTCGATTTTGCTGTATTCTGGATCTAACAGATGGTATTTTAGAGGTCAGAAAGACATACTGCCTGTGCAAAAGCTTGATCTCCATACAACTCTTACTTGAGGTTACTGTAAAAACTTACTAAGCAGATTACTCTAATTGAACTGATTGAGTCAATCCCTTGTATCTTTCAATTTATCCTTAATGTATCCATCAAACTGTGCCTCAGAAAATGTCTAATTCTGAAATAGTAGCACTTGGAAGACATCTACCTTGATTCTTAATACTTGTAAGTTTTGTGATTGGGGTAATTTCACTGACTTAAAGTCATTTTTTCCCATCAGTCAGAAATTTAAGAAATAGCACCAGAATATTGGACCATTTTCAGAGATTAAGCATCAACATGAACTGTTGATTGGCTTCTCTGGGCTCAGTGTAGAGTTTATCCACCATTCAAGCACAGGTGTTTGTATTTTAGGCTGAAATGGGAGCAGAACCTACTCCTGCTTCATTTTTTTGCCTGTCTTTAGATCATTAACAGTTACCAAGGTCAATAACTGAGCTTGAGGTCAAGGAGCTAATGAGAGCTGTATGGCTGGATCTGTCTGCTATTAGTACAGGTCACATCTGCTGCACAGGCATTATTCTTTTCACCAGCACCTGAATCCTCTTCAGAGCTGTCTTTAAGTCTTCCTTCTATGTGGAGTTTGTCACTGTGTGACCTGACTTGCCGTAAAGGTTTAGGTGCTTGTTCATTTGGGTCACGTTTGGGATTCATGGAAATAAAGATGAAAAAGATGTTTTTGTCGAGGTCAGTGTAATGATGATGGTGATAAGAGTAAATTCACCTGATAGGCTACCTAGCTAGATTTTAGCTAGGCTGTGTGCTTTAAATTCTATTGACTAGGCTTATAAAAGATACCTTAAAAAGCAGGTAGGTACAGTATTGACTCCCACTGGAATAAATACAGGCTCACCATGAAGGTCTAGTAGAGAAAATTAAAAAAAAAAAGTTGTCTATATCTTCAGTCTCTTGAAAACATGAAAAACTTGACCCTTACCTGTGTCTGTGTTTTTTGTTTTTGTGTTTTGTTTTGTTTTTTTTCCTTCTGTATTGAGAAAAACTCTTTAAGCATTCTAAGATTTGGGAATTTGGGGAATGTTAAGTTTCAGCACCTATCCCACTCTTTTTGAAATCCAAGATTGCAGCAGGAGGAAAAATATGGTAGACCCCATTATGCAACTGTAATCACACATAGCTATGCATTTAATGTGATGTAGGAAAGAGTTTCATTTTTTTGTTACTTGTGCCAATGAATTGCTTCTTATCAATGTCATCTCTTTGCCAACAGATGGCAGCAAAGGATTGAAAAGGGAATTTGCTGTATTTTGTTTGAACAAATAATTATCTACCAAGGAGCAATCAAATATCACTGAAGGCATGTTTTCTTCATCTCAGCACTATGAGATAAATTTTTAAAGACGCTTTTTAGTGATCAGACAACACAAGAAAAATAAAACTTGTGATTATTCTTCAAGGTTGTTTTTAAGTTCATCTATCTGATAATGTGAATGCTTCAGACTGAAATTCTTCCTAATATTAAGGAACATTGACATTCTGTTGTCAGCACGTGCAAAGAATCAGGCAATCATACTCTGTTTTTTTCACTGAAATCTGTATTTTACAGAAGCTTATGATACATGACAGTTTCCATGGAATTTCCTGACAGAAAGGCCCAGATTGACAAATGCTTCAAGAGCATGGCTTCCTGCATGAAGTTCCCAGCATATTTTCCATTGGGAATGGATGCTTAGGAAAAGAAATTTGCAGTAGCCAGTATTTTCGAGTTGGGTGCCACAGAAGTAATTGGCAAGGGACAAGCAAAAGATTCACACCTGAAATCACAGAACCTTAGATGGTTTGGGCTGGAAGGGACATTAAAGCTCATCTCATTCCACCCACTGCCATGGGCAGAGACACCTTCTGCTAGACCAGGTTGCTCCAAGCTCCATCTAACCTGACCTCGAACAGTGCCAGGGACGGGGCACCCGCAGCTTCTCTGGGTAACCTGTGAAAGTACCTCACCATCCTCACAGGGAAAATTTTCTTCCTAATGTCTAGTCTAATCCTTCTCTCTGTCATTTGGAGGCCATTCCCCTTTGTCCTATCACTCCATGCCCTTGTTAAAGGTCCTTCTCCATCTCTTCTGTGGCCCCTTCAGGTACTGGAAAGCTGCAATAAGGTCACCCTGGAGCCTTCTCTTCCCCAGGTTGAACAATCCCAAATCCTTTTGCTCTCCAGAACTTTGGTGCTTGCCATCTACCATAGAAGAATTACCTTCACCACCTGGAAAACCTTTGGTGAGAGATTTAAGGCAGCATAAGTGACCGGAGCCTGAAGCTGTAGGTGACTTCCAGATCGAGAGCATTGTGTCAGATCAGCTGAGCTGTGCACCTCATACACTCCCTGGCTTGGTGGCAGTGCCACACTGGGGTGGCAGTACTCCTTCCAAACAAAAGCTGGAGTTTCTGTAAAATACTATGTTATTCCAGCTGACCATATAAATTTGGATTAGGACTTTTGGAACAGCTAGGGATTATTGCAGGGCTGGGACATATTTGATGTTGTTCCATATCCTGTGGAAGGCTGCACTGTGCTTTGCTTTTAGAATACAGGGGTGGATGGTGGTGGTTCCAGATGGGTCTTAAGTGATTGCCAAGTTCAACAGTTGCCAATCTGTCTTGGACTGGTGGAACTACCAATTAAAGCTGCTTCTTCTCTTTCTCTGGACACTGTGTTTTTCTCCCTTTTTTTTTTTTTTTCCTTTTTCAATCTCTCCATACCCAGTGTTTGACTGCCTTTTCACTCTCCCAGGTCTTTTCACGCTGCCTCTTTGCCTTCCATTCTGCTTCTCTCCTGTTTCTGGTGTGTCTTTGTCAGACTTCCCGTGCTGCAAAGAGGCACAAGCAATACTAGAATAGTGGTGTAATTAGACCTTTAGTTTTCTTTCACATCCTTACAGCTGCCAGCTCCCCACAATAGCAGATCTTGCAAGGAACCTGGAAATTCTGGTGGTGCTTACTGCCTTGTGCAGTGTACCAGTTAAACCAGTGTTGGGTCTGCTGAGATACCAGTTAGAACAAATTCCCAGGAGGAGAGATTTAAGTTCAGTTTAAATCAGCTGGAGGCACACACATTCACATGATCCACCTCCTTGGAGAACGCCCAAGCCAAAATTTTAAAGGTACTGTGGCACTGATAGAAGAAATATAATATATTGCTGAGGTGAAAAACAAAGTAAAAAAAAAAATAAGAATATATACTTGCGTGACAGAGTTCAGTTCTACTCTGATCCAGAGTCCTTTTATGTATTTTCTCTGGTAGTTGCTTGACTAACCCAATTGGCTGTGATTTGAAGTACCAAAGTGTAAGAGCTAGACATGTAACAGAGACATCTTTGAGGACTGGTGTTATAGCAGTGTGTTGTAAAACACAGGCTGAAATACAAGAGTGGTGTAACCCTGTTAAATCCATAATATAAGAAATCTATTGTAAGTTTGCTTTACAGATAATGGAAAGTTAGCTTACAAGTCTTCCTTGTGTAGATTATTCTCTTTTCAGCTCAACAGAGAGCTGAAAGAATCATATATTTTAATAATTTTCCTTAGTATGTGTTTTTCAATAGCGCAATAGGACAAAGATAATTGGCTCTGATCTCAATATTAGCATTGACATTATTATTGTGCTTGACAGGGAAAGAGGACCAATGAGTAAAACATTGATAAATTGAATAAATTGATATTAGTAATATTTAGTTTGCTTATTTACTGTGTATTGTAGTGAAATATTCATGTCAGTCTGGATTTGTGCCATTATGTCTGCAAATTGCTCTGGGTTTTTTTGTTATACCATGTATCTTGCTTTGGAAAGGCACATCATTACATCTGAAAAATTTGTTGATGTCCAAGCAGGTGTATTTTGTAATACTGCAGCTATTAAATATGATATTTCAGTCTTGCTGCTTTGAACATGCTTTTTTTCAGAACTACAGAAGGCACTGGATTTTGTTCACCTTAAACAGAGCTGATACTGCACAAGAGGGAGGGATGGGAACGTCCCAGCTGAGTGTAAAAACCAGTGAGTCACTGAGAGTTGGTATAAACTGTTAAGAGGTTTTGATTGTAGTGTGAATGTTCATAAGAGAGAAGCTTCTCTTTTCTTATATAGTGCCATTCTCTCTATAAATGTGTACTTTAGGAATTTCTAATTTTGTGAGAAAGAGTTGCCATAAATATACTGAGGAAAAATTTCTAATTGTATTGTGTTGATAGATTTGCTGTTACATGAGCTCTAATGCTCTTACATTACCTACACAGCTGCCAAAAGTGCTGTCTTTGATGCAGGTTCCCAAGAGTAAGAAATAGGAGGCATCATATACATCTATTTATATATATATATCTGGGAGGTCTGATCTAATAATGAACCATCTAAAATCATAGTGGTTTGTAAAACATGCTTTGGCCTTGATCGTTTTTGCCTGAAAATGTTATGTTGAATAGCAATGTAAATTTTAACCACTTATAATGAAACACTTTTTTCTTGGAGATAAGAACAATAATGTAAATAATAATCTCAAATGTTTTAAATGGTTATTATTTTTAAAAGTTATGGTGGAAAGAATAAAAGTTGCAGAAAATATACATAGCAAGGTAGAGTGAGGGAGGTGTAACAAAGAAAAGGGAGAAGAAACAATCCTTTTTGCTGGGTGGGGGTAAGATGCATTTGAATTTCAAACATCCCCAATGGTTTTACTCAGCAGAAATGATCTGCAACTCCTTTGTGTAAGTAATATCTCAGCAAGCCTTGGAACAAATCCTCACACCCTACTGACTTTTAATACTTAGCAGAAAATGAGTTGTTGAATAAAAGATGCGACGAGTTAAAAGGGTCTTTTCATTGGGAGTCAAAATAAATGCTGCAGAGAGTTGATGTTTTTGCTGTCAGGAACAGGTGAATTATGTTTCTACTCTCATCCCATCTCACACAACTGCTTACAGCTTTTCTAACACATACCTGGGGATCTCTCTTCGTGTGAAACTTAATCTATTTATGTGGAGGACAGTTAAGAGACCAGTCTGCTGCTCATTAAGGAATGTGAAAGGAAGCCCAGGATAAGGAACATGTTTTAAAACAGTACCCAGGAGAGCAAAAGGGTAGGCAGGGGATTGGAATGTGAGTATTAAAACAGTTTTAACTGTCATTATTTTTTATTAAGCGTTGAGAAGTCTGAGGAGACTTTATATCACTAAAGATTTAATTCTCTATATGGTTTAGGGGCCAAGAGAGAGGATTTGTTTTAAAACACTGAAATGAAAATGACTTGGCATCATGTTTTTAAAGGAATAAAAAAAGATACAAAAATGAGACTCTGTAAGCTCATATAAAGTCATTGATTTCTGTCCTATCCTTTCCTTCAAGCAATCATTTATTGAAAGCACCAGAAAGGCTCTAATATTTTTATAAAGGTAAATCTAGGTTAAGGTTTAGCTGTGCTCAACTGGCATGGTGTGCAGAGCTCACCTCATGGAAAAAATTCTGGGAAGGTCTGTAGAAAGTTCCTTGGAAAAAATGAGCTTGAGACATCAGTAGCTCACTGAAAATAGATAGTAAACATTTATGACAAGTAAAAAGAGTTTCCATGGCAGGTCAGAAGCCTTTTGCCGTTGAATTATTGCATGAAAACAATGTCTTCTTTTATTCCTGTGGTAACGTGCAAACATTCTCCTAAGTATGTTTTATTTATTATGTCAAATTCTTATTTTCTTAATCCTAAATGCCAGTGTTAGAAACCTCTTGTGACAAGTATGAATGAAGCATGATCTGGAAAAGCAATGACATTTCTAATACTTAAAATTACTTTATACCTGTTGTATGTTGCCATAATGCAACAGCTCACTGCATCAGCAGTAGTAAAGCTGGACATTCAAGACAGCTTCTCGTTCTTGGAAGTCAGAAGAGACCAGTTTTATTTTGGATAACACTGATAACACTTTTCCGGCTAATGGGAAAAAAAAAAAATCAAAACCAAACCCACCTCCAACAAGAGACACACAATTTTTATTCAATTTAAATTTGGAAATTAAATTTATCCTTAATCAGTGGAAAGAATATAGGCAAGGATGTTTTGTCTTCTCAAAATATGATTTCTTCAGAATTGCTTTTTAACTTGCTTTAAAAAAAAGACAAAACACCCCCCCCCTTGCACTGTGACTTGCCCATCTCTGCTTTCCTCCCAACTCTGAGTTGCTACAAGTTAGTGAAAAACTTAATTTTCTGTTTCTTTCCTCTTTTCCCTGGTTCTTTCTCTTACAATAATTGTCTACAAAGTTTGGAGCCTGATAGCAACAATAGCAGATGCTTTCTCGGAAGCAATTAGCTCAGTAGAGATTTTGTTTTCACTTTTCTTCCTAAAAAGACTTATATTTTTAGATAAGAGTTTACAGATTCAGTCTTGTAGTTGTTAACAATTCTGAAATAATTCTGAGATATGTTTTAATTGACCTGTTTACAGGAAAAATGAGTGTGGGTACAAGAATCTATTGAAAAGCCAGAGACGTACAAAGTAAAGAGTTATAATATGGTTGCCATAGACACAATTTCATCTTCTCTGTTTACTGCATTGATAACTACTTTATTGAAAACCAGGGGAAAAAAAATTCTGAAACAACAAAACCAAAACTGGGGATGTTCTGGAAAGGCTGTTGTCCTTCCGATCATAAGGAGATTATTTTCAGAGCCATTCTAATCACTAATTACCATAAGGAGATTGTCCAACAAGCTCCAGTTGAATATTTGCATGTGGAGGAATATACTCAAGATCAATATGTAATTACGATATGCATGGCAAGGTTTCATAGTCAAATTTAGTAAAAACAGATGGACTTGCTACATATGGGTAGTAGAGATTTAAAGTTAGTAGGAATAGCATAAATTCTGTAGATATACAACAAGGCTATAAGAGTCTTTATTCTTCCTTACCAGGAAGACAGTATGTTAATTCATATGAAGTCTGCTGCTTTCTTCTTTTGTACATAATACCTAAAATGTCAGGAAGAGTTGATACATATGTGCATGTGGGAGAGAAAAATCTAGAGCTTTTCGCATAGTTTTGCATGTTATTCTACTAGTAAAATTCTCCATCAAATCACAGAAAGTTATAATCTCCTCTTATGGTATTTGGATGTCACCACAATACCCACTAAACCCTTGAAAATTCTGTTTATTGGGAATAGATGTGAGATGATAGATTTTTAAAATGTCAAAGGGAAGACTTCATTTTGTCTAACATAGGGAGAAAAATCCAGACCACTCATTTTAAACCTTTGGTAGCTGAAATAGCTGCGAAGATATTATTGCTTAATAAAAACTTGACAACCCAACATGTAAGGATTTAATGGGTAACTCCATTAACAGTAACGGGAGCAGTTCAGCTAATCTCTGACATTGCAACTACACTGCTGACAAGCTCAGCTGCTCCTTCAGATGAGGGAATTGTGGCAACTTAAAAGGTGATAGTCACAGAGTGAAAGACATTGTCTGAAGAAGAGTTAGACAGGATGTTTTCATTAACATTAAAGAGCTCTTGCTATTCATTAGGCAGCTTGCTCTCAAGACCACATGAGAATTGTCACTCATAGTATCTTTTCACAAGAAATGGACTTATTGTGTAGAACTGCGTTTTATCTGTCCTCTTACCGAGTTTATGCACAGAAGCAAAATACAGGAAGTTTAGATTTTTTGTTAGGGGAATTAATTTTTTTCAAAGCTTTAAACTTTTTTAAAAGACCCTTTACTGTTATGCTCAAGTTAGCACACCATGTCCTGAGCAGTGGTGGTGGCAACATACATGAACAGGAAGCTGAGTGGCAACATTTGTGTATAAGAAGGCATCAAACCTCAACCAAAATGCCATTTCAACTTTCCAAGGCCAAGTTCACTTTGCTGCTGCACTTGCACTGTACTGTGTTTTCCTGGTGTTACCAGCGTCTGGCATGTGGTAGGGTTAGTCCTTGGCTGTAAAGCACTCTATTAACAAACAGATGTAGTTTGTAGTTATGGAGTCAGGTCAAGGAGGGCTGAAGGTGACACAGTCATCTCAGCCAGGCAGTTCATTACTGGGCTGCTCAGGATGGCAACAGAACCAGCAGCTGGCCAGGTAGAAATTTTGTGGCCCAGTTACCAAAGTCTATGAAGGGCCTCAGTTCTTCTGCCATTTGTTTGACCCCAAAAAGGCTATTTCAGAATAGAGATGTTCAAAGTAGGAAACACTTAGAACACAGAAATCAAAAGTGATTGCTTCAAAATAAGGACATAGAGTTCAGATTGGTTTCCGATCTCTCTTTAAATTGTGACTAAATACTTGCCCAATGAAAAATGTATAATAGATGTATGACAGAGGATACCAAGCAGATAGAAGATATTAAGTGGTTATAAATTGAAGCCACGACTTCAGGAGCAGGACTCCACCACGTGCATTGATTGTCAGAACCGATGCTTGCCTGTGCTACGTGACTTGAATCAAGAAGCTTAATCAAGAAATGCTGTGTGTGGCCAAAGGAACAGGAGCATCTTGAAGAGAACAACAAAGATTACTCAGGTACAACAAATATAAAATGAAGCCAGGTGTAGCCTTTTCTAATCCAGAAGTCCTTTGTTCAGTAAATCGCTAAATTGCTCAGTGAGGGCACTCTGTGTTTGTTCAGGATTATGGGGCATTGCAGACTGACACAGTTGCTGTGAGAATTACACAACACAGAAGTGTTTCTTCTGTCCCTGCTGTTCTGAAGTTTATTTTGAAGGGCACTAAACTTTACTCCTGTGTTAACTGTTCTTTGGTAATACCAAAATGAAAAATATTACTTCTGAACTTTCTAACTTATAATTTTGGATAAGTCTCTAACATTGTCTTGCTTACAAACTGTGACCTTTTTATTCTTTTGAAAGTTTTCCTAGCTAATGAGAGACATATGTTGTTTCCAGTCTCATCTCCTATGCAAACTAGATTGTTCTGATGGGATTCTGTTTGGTTAATGCTTTTAAGGAATGAGCATGTAGGAACAGACAAGAGAAATGAAACTGAGAATTAGTTGTTTTTTAGAAATACATTCAGTATAGAGTTCCTTCTGTAATATACCCAATTAAAATAAAAAATGTTTTTCCCCCCCTTGCTTTCTTCCTTGTGTTCCTTCATCACATTCTTCCTTTTAAAGTGACAGTTATAATTGTAAGGGTGTATGTGTCATCAGTATGGAAACTTCCACTTAAATGGAGTCCTAGAATTGGAGGGAATACAGGAAATGTAGCATTAAAGATTGTCTGGTGCTAATTTTACTACAGTTTCATTTTGTTTCAGACATTATTTTGGGTACTTTGTTTGTAGCTTATAAAATCATTAAATCTTTCATCTAAAATTGTGATTATCTAGGAGCAGAATAATAGGAAATTATTCTATCTCAGCAGAGCTACATGCATACGTGGACTGCTATTTAATTAAAAAAATGTGTCAAAGCTGTGCTGCAATGTATGTAGTTCTACTTTTGGTGTTCAGGATAAATAAAATATGTACACTGTGTATGTCTTTTTACTTTGTGGGGCAATAATAATCCTTTATCTAGATGCAGATTGCTACCTTCCTCCATTAGTCATATCTAAGGTTTTATTTTAATATCTTTTTCCTTTGTCTTTACTCCTGCATTTAAGTGTGGAGCGGCACTGTAATGTGCCAGTTGGGTTTTAATTGGCTTTATTATCTATTGTGTAGAACTTAATCAATTCTATTGGATGTTATCTGCAGGTGCCTACAGTAAGGGCATATTACATTGATTTTTCATTTTTCACATCAAACCCACTGCATGCTCTGTTGCTGCTCTGTTTGCTATTGACAGCAGGGTTATTTATGGGCACTCAGTCAAAATGTAACATAGATTAAGACAATTACAAACTCCATAGTATAGATTTATTAGACAGCAAATATGAAAATAGTAACTCGTGGCAGCTGACTATCTAAGATGAAGGATTCAGGGGTGTGAAGGGCTTGGAAAAAGCATTCCACTTCAGTGTAAGAGTTCTCTAGCTGAAGGTGAATGTCCTCCAAGATTCTGTGGTGATGTGTGAAGTACGATGCTGCCTCCTCCCTATCATGAGTGTACTTATGCAAGCATTTGAATTTTCCAAACTGCAGGCCAACATCCTTCATGCTAAAAATATTGTAAAACTTGTAAAATCAGTTAAATTCTACAGGTAGGGGACTTTGGAAGTAGATGAATGTGCTGGTTTTGGCTAAGGTACAATTAATTTTCTTTCCTCTGGCTGGTATGGGCCGTGTTTTGGATCTGTGCTGAACACAGGGGTGATAATATAGAGATGTTTTTGTTATTGCTGAGCAGGGCTTACGCAGAGCCAAGGCTGCTTTCATACTGCCACTCTGGCAAGGAAGTTGAGGGTTGGCAGGAGGCTGTGAGGAGACACAGCCAGGACAGGTGCCTCAAACTGACCAAAGGGCTAGTCCAGACTGTGTGACATCATGCTCAGTATGTAAAGTGGGAGGAAGGAGGAAGGATGGTGTTTGTCTTCTCAGGTAACTGTTAGGTGTGATGTGGCCCTGCTCTCCTGGAGATGGCTGAACACCTGCCTGCCTGGGGGAAGTGGGGAATTCATGCCTTATTCTGTTTTGCTTGCATGTGTGGCTTTTGCTTTCCCTGTTGAACTGTCTTTATCTAGTTTTCTAGCTTTTAACACTTGATTCTCTTCCTGATCCCTCTGGTGGTAAGGGGATAAAGTGGCTGTGTGTGGCTTGATGACGGGCTGGAGTTAAACCATGACAATGAAGAAAATGTATTTGAATACTAATCCTAATTTAAAATTCAGTTGTGCATTTTAACTGCCAGGAAAAAACATTGGGCAATTCATCTTAACTGTGAGGACAGAGAGGTAAACTGGAAAAGGCAGATGGAATACGTAGACACCTCTAACATCAAATATAATACTGTCATTATTCCACTGTGTTTTGTCCTCTGAAGCACCGGACCTTATATCTACATTTTCACAGACTTGCTGATCCAGGTGCAGTTGTCCATATGAGCAGAGCCTTTTGGGCAGGTAAGGCTTTGCCTTCAGTTTGGAAGTGGCCAGATTTGAAAACTCTATTTGTGTCTAAATTAAATACAATAAGTTTTAAATAATCTGTCTTAAATTGTGCTTCCTAGTTGTCCTCCTAGAGAGCAGTATTCTATCCAAAATGGTTATTTTTTTCCCTTATAGTAGATTTTTATCAGGGTTTCCAAGGTAATCTGGGAAATATGAGATTTTCTCTGCAGTTTTTTGGTTTTTTTCAGTGCTGTGTTCTACACATGGAGATACATATTATCATTTCTGATACTTTACTTTTTCCCTTCATATAGTAGAGGTTAATAAAAATCCACAGCCAAATTTTGCACCTATATTTTTCCTGTTGCTGAACACAAAGTGGATTTATTAGTCACACAACTCTTTGGGAGTATAGTTGTGTTTTGACTGACAAAAAGGGCTGTAATCAAGCAGGTTGCCAGTAGATGCTAAAGAAATGCTGCAAGCAGTCTTGTATTTCTTTCGAGGCCTAGTTCTGTCCTTTTAAACTGTGAATAACTCCTTTTCTCCTTAAGTTCTTATCAAAATGTGGAGAGGTTTGGAATGGTTTAAAAGCCAGGATTTCCACGAAATCACCTGTTTCAATTGACTAAAACATGGAAGAAAAGCATTTTGGTAATGTGTAAAGACTTGCTTAGCTGGATCAGACATCCAGCAAGGGTTTTTAATTCTTTGAGGTATTTTGGATGCCAGTGAAGTTCCTTGGAAGGAAGTCAGCATTGCCTATGATGTGATGAAAGTGGTTCTTCTTTGTCTTTGAAAATGCATCCATACATCCAGATACGGTCTGGCCCATGTTCTGAATTGCTGGCATCTCTAAGTGGGTTTTACCTTACATCTTTTAGAGATGCATTATTTCTACCCAGTCTCTTTGTAGGAATGGTGAAAAAGAAATCTTTTTCAAACTCCATTCAGTTAGAAAGATCAATGCCAGAGAGATTTCCCTGTTTCAGAGAAGCCACTGGTCTCTGCTTGCTGGATACCCTTGAACAGTGCTAAGTATTGGGTTGCCCCAGTTTAATGCATTACTCTTGCTGATAAAAAGCAGTGCAATTTATTGCTTAAATGGAATTTGAATAACACTGTTGAAATCGATAGTAGCTTCTTATCCTTATAAAGATAATTGATCTTTTTGAGGCTCTTTAAATACAATGAGCGTTTGATTGTGTTTCCTTCCATTGCTCAGCTTAACACGTTACCACAGTAAAATTAAATGTTGCTTGTAAAATGACTGTAACACTCAGTAGTTTTTACTTCTACAAGAGTTCTTAGGTCTGTTTTAGCAGATTAGCTGTAAATGAAGGTAAGAGCTGCTGCTTTGAAATGGGCAATACAGCAAGCACATTTCTGTGCTGTATATGGAAATCAGTTACTCCTGTGACCTCTGATCTCCCTATACTATGCACTTCACAATCCAAGATTATTGTTTTTCTTATTTTTCAACATTAGTCAGACACCTCTTTTAGTCCCTCTGTGTCTATCTGATCTGAAACTTGAAGTTTGGAACTGGAGATGCAGAGCATCTTTTATATTTCAAATATATATGTACAAGTTAATCCTGCATTGACCCAGAAATGTGCAGTTCACTGCATAAGCATGTTAGAAGCATGAAGCAGAAGTAACCTGGGAGATTGGTGGGAGAACAGGTTTTCAGACTCTCTTTTCCCTATGATGATACTGTAAAGAAACTGCTTCGGCCTGTGTGTGATGGGTGTCAGCCTCTTCCCACTCTCAACATTAGTTCCTGCTCAAATATTACAAGTATTACAGAATAAGGATCTGCCTTGTGAACAGATTTTATTTTTACTATTTCTTGTAGTATTCAAGGTGTTATAAAAAGTTTTAGTTGCCAAGACTGTTAGAGAAAATCCCTCCTGTTTTAAGTCTGAATTTTCATTTAATTTATTTTTATGTATACTGAACATCAAAGTTTGGGATTGTGTTTTAGTCAGAGCAGAGGGTAAAGATCTTTCAAATTTTCAGTGGATCACCTCCCTAAACAGCTGCTATTGTGAATCATTAGAAATTTCCCCAAAAGAGTGCATTTATTTGATTTTTTTTTTGGTAATCAGTTTACTATCACCACAAAATTTTCATTGGCTTTTCTTCTTCATTTATTCTCCATCAATCAATTGGTCATTAAACTTACCATGATCAGAAGCAGAGCCCTATCATTTTGCACTGCCACTATGATGTATTTTATATCACTTTTTAAGTTTGAAAAAGTATGCAGAATTTATATTAAGGTATGAAAAACTTTTTAAAATCTTTAAATATGTGTTACAGTCTGAAATAGGAGGGGAAATCAAGTCCTTTATGCACACTGAAACTTTTATCCAAAGATTTTCTGGTTTTACCTAGTACTAATAAATTTTACATTACCTCTCATCCCACTGCAGGTGACAAAATTTATCACACACCCTCTAATGGAGCCTGTGGCTGATGAAGAGGTCTTGTTACTGACCTGATGACGGCTGATCATCATTATCTTGCGTGTGTTCTGTCAGGTAAGTCACACAGTTACTGGCCTGTGAAAATGCTGCCCTGTCCCTTTGCACCCCATGCATTTTGAATCAGCTTAGCAGAAAATAATTTATTCACAGAAGAAGGGTAGTACTTCAGAACTTCTTGCAAAATATATTTGCTTAAACGTGCAGAAAGTGTTAGTGAACAAGTAAATATTAAAAAAAATATAAAATAAAATCTGAATTTACTTACTGACTGGCTACTGTTGAAAGTCACTGAGTATGGGAGTCTGGTGGAGACACCATGGGTGAGAGTACAGACACACACACACATATCTCTGAACAGCTCTAAGCTGAAACATTCAGCACTCATGCAGCCAAAAACAGGATCCACAAACAGGATCCAAAGCCTTATCCCTTATTCGCTTTTCTGGCTGATCAGGCTGCAAGTCTGTTATTTAACTATAATACGAATGTTATGTATACATATCTATGCGTGCATCTCCTCAGTGGCTGGTCCCTGCATCCCTGCTCCTCCAGCTGCTGGCGCCTGGGTATATGAGCCTCCAGGGCCCACAGCTCCATTTCAGTTACTAGTACAGAGCCAAGTGGGCATTAGGGAAAAGGTGCTGTACAACTAAGGAAGGTAAAAGAGAGCTTCAGGCTGGCAAGTTCAGAGTTAGGGTGGCAAGCTGATGCCACATGGAACCAGCACAGAGCTGGTGGGCTGTAGCTGGCAGTGGCAGTGCTGATTTTACTGTGCTGGAGGGCTGCATGATTCCATCTATAAAGGCAAGTTGAACAATATATCTCAAGATTATAGAAAAAAAAAAAACAAACCTGTTTTTTTTGGAAGATTTTGCCCAGCAGTGTACAATTACACACAATAGTTTCGCTTAGGTATATCAAACGTGTTGCATTTGGCACTGTAATTGGACAACAGGTTTCACTAAAAGCATATCCTGTGAAAGTGCTGAGAACTTGCTCAGTAAGGCAAGGGTATTTGTAATGCTGTGGTTTACCAGAGTGGATTATTTGCTCTTTAACCAGCCAGTCTTATTGTAGCTCTTTTTTTAAGCTTGCATTGCAAATCCAGTGTGACCTACACAGAGAAGTTTACTGGATGATGATGAGCTTTCCTATAAACAGGAAAAAGCAGTGGTTCTGAGAGTTTTTGTAATGTTTATCAGTAGGAAAACAGAAGTGGCAATTGCTTTTAATTGCCCAATAATTTTATTATTCAAAAGATGGAATTTACAGGAAGCAGCTGCAGTTGTAACTGAACCAGCTCTTTTAATGTGTTCCTGTTTTTTTCCTGTATTATATTATCTAATGGTGATAAGCTGCTGGCTTCAGTCAAATTCTGAAGTACAATAAGAGTTGGATTTATCAAGCCCTGGAAGGAATACTCCACTATTCTCACTAAAAGACACCTTTGTGTATTTGATGGTCCTGAATTGTCTATAAAAATCCCATTCCTTATATTAAATCAGCTTTCATTCTTTGTTCTCTCAGTACACAAGAATTTTAAGACTCATAACCTATTTCTGTTTGTTTTTTCTCCCTTTGTAGTTTTTCCACCCATCTCTATGTTGTTATTCAGTGTGTAAGAAACTGCAGCCCCACAATGAAAGTACACTCTGAATTAATTAGCTACTTTCTGGAAATACAAAGAAATGACAGCAAGATCAAAATGAAAAGTGAAATGGGGAGGACTAGTTATTGTTGCATCTGTAGTTCTAGTGTTCCTCATTTTAAAATATGTCTTAAAAGGTACAATAGTTCCTTTACTGCCAAATTATGTCCTTTGCCAGTCTTGCTGCTCTTCACGTGGCCAGGTCCCAGACCGCAGAGTTGTCCCTGAGGGTCACACCAAACTCAAAACTTGTGTACAGTTTCCTTTAAGTATCAGATCATGTTTGAGGGCTTGTGAAGAGCTGATACAACTAGTAGAATATAACTGCCTTGTCACAGATGACCAGCAGTTGCAGTAGATTACAAATTCCCCTCAACCCTTTTGATTTGAATGTAACTTGACCTTCTCAACAGCGAAGAACCGAGGTACCAGTTAATGTGCATGTTCATAATTCTTTCCCAATCTGATAGGTCTTGTTCAATTTTAGGAAAATGCAGATGCTTCCTGTGTAATCACAGATGACTATTTGTGAGAGAAGTGAAATTTGGTGGAGCTGTCTTATTCATTGCAGACTAAAACAAGAGTTTACTGTTCTACCATGCATTTTAGGGATTATTGGTATTAGTCTTGATTTGCTGGCTTTGTCCTGGTGAAAATCCCATTTGGTCCAGTTTTAATTCAGAGCTGGCAATAGAGTATGGAAAATTGTAATGTGACCTGCTGCAGACCAAGCATATATACTAAATTGGCAACTTAAATATAGAAGATGGGAAAATGAATATTTTAATTAGCTTATTCTCAGATAACTATGTATTTATTGAAAAACCCCCAGTGCTCATAGTTTACAGAATTTAAAATCTTGTGTGGTGGTATTTTTATGGAATGTGGGCAAAATAATAGTTAACATATGTTCTTCCCCCAACTCACCTGTGTTCCACATTAATAGTGAATACGACTCCAGAGAGATATGACTGTGCTTTTGTTAGTCTGGACAGGCAGTTACAAAACACTGTTGTAATTATATTTCTCTTTTCATCTGAATGGTGGAATTAAACAAATATTTTCCTTTGGAGAAAAGTAACAGTTTGATGTTAATTGCTTCTATCTGTTTCTCAGCATTGTCAAATAACTTATTGTAAAAGCTACTTAATATTTCCAGGGGAATGCCATCTATTGCATAACTTATTTCCTTTGCTGGTTTTTTCGTTTGATGGTTAAACGGTAATTGGAATGAAAGGAATAAAGAAGCACTTGTGGGTTGGGAACCACTCAAGGGATTGAGAATCTAAAGCAAAACAATGATTTTACATTTTTTCTTTTGTTAGGCATTTTCTTTTCTTATGTGAATTACGTGTGACTAAGAGAGATTATAGTGAGAAAAATAAAGGGAGAATGCAGAACTCATTTAGATCAAACTCGCTGTGCCTAATAAGCAGAAAGAAAAATCTACAAACTGTCTAATCTTCACAGTTTGTTCTTAGCCTTCCTAGATGTTGTGGAGTTCACAAAATCATTCTGAAAAAGGAAATCAGCCTATTAAAAATGAGAAACCACAGAAACAAAGCTTCAGCATCATTCCAAGAGATATATGGCTTCTACTTACTGTGGAAGGGACAATCATTAGAAAAAAGCAGGAAAAGAAAGAAAGAGAATCCTCAGTAGAGATTTCCTGGAATGAAAAAATATGCTTGGATTGCCACATTATTGAATTTTGCTACTGTAGGACATATCAAAGGACAAGTCAACTCTCTAGCATCCATCTAAAATATACAAAGTATTTGCATGTGTAAAATGCCTATAAATATATGTTTACTTTCAAATTCTGAGTATCAGTAGAACATATGTAAAAGCACTAGAGCTGATAACTTACAAATATTTAGATATTGGTTTTATATGTCTTTGTATGGTTTTGTATGTATGTATGATATTTGTTTTTTCAAAAGTGGCTGGGCGGTATCAGGAAGGTCTTGTTTTCCTCGTCCTGGCTTCCAGGGTTTGAGACAAGGAAATTGTGTTCAGGTGAGAAACTGGTTATTTCCCCAAAAGAGCCAACCATAATTCAGCTGAAAGTATTTTCCTGGAGTAAAGTATAGAATTGGCAGGGAGATACAGAGTAAGTTGTATTTAGGAATGTTAGCTGGAAGGTCCCAGTGAGGATCAGGACTGTTTCACCTCAGGGCTCTGGGCTTCTTGGAACCTGTAGAGAGTTTGAGACAGAAGTTATAGAATTATAAATCATCTTTTAGTGAAGGCATACCCAGCTGTGCATGTCTTTGAAGGGAATAACACATTAACCTATCTGATTGTTCATTGGGAGCTCTAAATCAACCAGTGTCACCACTTTTTTTAGGATGCAGAGTGAGATTTTTCCCTGCCTTTCTGTCACACTTTAAGGTTCTCCTCCCTGCTGAATTGTGAAACCACACCAGCTATGTTGAAGAAATGAATTAGAGATTTTCCAGTTTATCATAAAACCAAAGTCATCAACCACGTTTTTCACTTATAAAAAAAAAATTTCCAGATACTTAGTGGTTAATTATTTTATGTAAAAAAATTGAAAAGGTACAGCTGAAGTTCAAAGAAAGATATTGTATCAGAGGTAAAATGTAGATGTCACACTCTCTAATATAACTCAAGTGTGTTCTATCTTTATTACAGTGTCCTGAAAGAGAATAAGCCTGAACTTTTTGTGTGTGTGTGACTTTTCTATTAACTGAATTCTGTCAATTTGACAAATGAATAAAATTTTGCTGGACCAATTTTTCATCTTCCTAACCAATGAAAGATGTGACTGGTTTTCTTTGTCCACCTTTACTCTTAATATGGATTTGGGCAGTAACTGATCACAGTTCTTATTTCTTGAATGCCTTTTTAATGTGAATGGAGGCAGACAACTTTTTAGGTCAATTCTTTCTTGAGACTTAGTGTTTCAAGCACTGAGCTAATGTCAGGGTTGAGTTGTTTTATTTTGCTTTGGGTTTTTGTTTGTTTGTGTTTGTTTGTTTATTTGTTTTCAAATTTCCCCTTGTTCTCAGAAACTTCTTGCACATTTCCAACAATGACAAGATGACCATGGATACAAAGGAAGATGACACAGACATCTTATATTCCTTAGCAAAGGAAGATCTTCAATACAGAGAATATGCCAGTTCATGATGGAATGTGCTTTGAAAAAATTCACAAAACAAGTCTTGTGCTTTTGTTAATGTTCTCACAGCAGACTTGTGTGTTTTTAACGTGATCGTCTTACATGGTCTGGTATATGAAGAGCAGTCAGCATTCTTTCATTATAAAACTCTGCTGTATTAAAAGGAAAAGCCAAACTATCCCTACTTTTTGCTAATAGAAAAAAAAATAAACAAACAAAAACAGATGAAGAAGCATCTCTAACTAGTCTGTTTTATTTTCATGTGGTTAACTGTAGACTGCACCATTCCCCAGCCTTGTAGCACAGTTTGATATGCAAATATATGTAACTGGTAGGCTGGGATTCCATTTTTCTTCTTCTTTGATATGGAAAGTTGCTTTTAGCTTAAATGATACTATTTATTTGCTCAAAAGCCCCCAATTTCTGAATACTTAACTGCATCACAGGGTGACATTTTTACTTCAGTGAAATGGAAGAAAACCTCAAACTGGGGCATTACTGGCCTGCATGCAAATCTCCATTATTCTTGGCATTTTTATGTGAGAACTAAAAAAAATTAGATTTTTGGAGCATTTCTCCTCTTTCATTAAAACTAGGTGTTCAAATACTTCTAAGGATTTCAATTAAGTAAAGTGAAATCTTACTATTGTATGTTCCTTTCCATATTCACCTTTTAATTAGATACAAGCAGTGTTTACACACCTAATCATTTAGTTTAGTAAGAGCATTTTCAAGAGTTGTTTTTTTGGTTTTTTTTTTTTTTTTTAATCACCACTTCTGTCACTTTAAAGCTTTTAAGTCCATCAGGTACTTAAAGTACCTAACTTGTTTTTTTTTCTGTCTTTTAGTGTCCTACTGATACAACTAAATACCCAGCAGATGTGCATTTGCACCTTAAGGTGAACAAGGATACAGAGCCAGAAAGGTAAGAGCCAGAATACAACCCTCTGTGCTTGGATTTCACTTGCTCATACAGAGAATTCATGTGGCTTCCATTGCTTTCTTGTACTTTTCAGTCTCACAGCTGTTATTTCATCAGCCGAGGGGTTTTTCCTTCAAAGCTTTACCCTGCTCAGTGTGGGCTTTTCTTAAAAATTATTTTGTAGACTGCTGTACCTCTCACAAATAAATACTGAAGTCTAAAAATAGAGGTTAGCAATTAAAGAATTAAGAGTGTGGTTTACAGTTTCCTTTTAAGTCCTTCTCCCAGTATGTCTGAAAGCTTTTTTGTACCACAGCCAAATTTGGAATAGCTCAATAGTCCATTATAAGTAACAAGTAAGAAATCTGAAAATGGAAAAAATCTGAATAGATTGCAATAGGTCAGACTGGCTGTATCTGGAACTATTATGCAGATAACTGTGGGACCAAGTCTTCCTCACCTCAGAGCAAACAATCTTGGTCAGAACTTCTCTCTGAAGCAGGAGGAAGGAGGAGGAAAATATTTACAAATGTTGGCATATGAATATCTGTGTCATTGGAAATTAGTATCTTGGTTTTTTTTCCTGATATTTTTCAAAATAATTGTAATTGGTGTTTGGAACACTAATTTCTCTCTCCAACAGACTGGGCATTCTTGGGTTCTGTTACAGTATTAGCCTTGCCCTCACAACTGGGCATGTGGTGCAAAAGGATCAGGTCATTAGGTAGAATAGGTACTGAGACCTCTACAGCAGCTTGAAACAGTTTGGGATTTCACTTTATTCCCTTGGAGCAACAGCACCATCACACACGTGGTTCAAAACAGTGACAGACCAGTCACTGATGTCCCTACCTATACAAGAGGGTTGGAACTAAATAATCCTTAAGGTCCACTCCAGCCCAAACCATTTTATGATTCCATGTGGTCCATATTTTCCCATGGAGTCCATGAACGGGGAGTGCAGTTCAGCCTCCTTTGGATGGCAGTTTACACTCACTAAACCCACTGTGTGTGTGACCTCACGCATGGGCAGACAGAACATTCAAGGGTTTTCCTCAAAACTGCTGTACTACTCTCATCCAGCTTATTAGTACAGACTCTCCGTGCCCTCCTCTGAGTTTGGCAGAGAGGGCTGGGTACGGGTTCTGAAGGAGGTGATTAAATGAGCAATGTGAGAATGAGTCAAAACTGAAGAACAAGAGTGTCTCCTGGAATCCAGCAGTTTTGCCAGGCATGAGCTAGGAACTGAATTTTGGCTTTATAGCTTTGAGATAAAAGTCTTTCAATCTTCCATTAAGAAAATTGGCCCACCAAAATCTTACTGTCAAAGTCTTTCCCCTCCCCTACCATGAGTTTGTGATGAATGTTTTAAGTTAAAGGCTTCAACTGATTTTTGCAAAGTCTCATAAATGTTCCATATGTCACTTTCCCTAAAATTATAATCTATTATCTCACTCAAGTGGAATAATAATGCATAGAAAAAAACTAAATTTATCCCAAGTGCCCCAGCAGGTTGATTCTTCATTATGTGTTAATTGTTAATGGCAATTTTCCATGAAGCATCTGCCAGTTATAGTGATCAGAACTTCCAGAAATGATATATTAATTTAAAGCATAGACACTAACAGTAGATAAAAAGTGTTGATTTTTGTTTCATCTCTTTTTACTTACTTTGAGTGTATAATCTAGCTGGGCATAATTATTATTTTAAGCAAGAGTACAAAATATTTTGATTTATAGAGCAGCATAAAAATAAGATTTTATTGAAGGTCTAACTTAGTGGAATGTTTTTATTTCTGAAGTACTGAGCCTTCACTATGTTAAGGGTAAGGCAATGACGAGTGTCAGCTGGGATACTAAGCTAGTATTTTTATATACAAACAGTCATATAATACTATTTTTATATACATAATATATATTATATATACTATTATATACTACTGTATACCTTAATACTATACAACATTAAGGTTTAGGTATTTAGGGTCCTTTGAGATCTATCTTTGGGCTATACCTAAACTGTGGTCTGTTCAAGGTGTTTATGTCCTCAGAACTGAGTGTGTCTTTGGATGTGTCTTAACTCCATCTCAAGAAGATTTGAGTGTGCAGGGTTGGAGGAAACAGTCATCCAGTTTATCCTGATTTGCACAATTATATGACCAAAATCACAGCAGGTCAAGGTAAATGTCTGTGAGTGTCTCTGCTTTCCTTGGGGTAAGAGCTCATGCTAAAGGAGTAGTATGTGTCTGAGTGTTGTTTCCATAGTGAAAAAACTAGCTAAAGCATTAGCCAGAATATGTATTATTTTCATCCTATGATTAAAAATGTTATACCTGTATTAAACAATGACATTATAGCAGGTAGATTTATGATGCACAATAAAACTGGGTTTTAAATTATGTCCAACCCATTACCCAGGTAAGGAACAAATGGAACAGTGGGTTCAGGATTGTAATTTCAGTGTTGTTCTAACTACTTTCCAAAAAAATGTGATATCATTTTATGTGTAATCCAATATACATATGTATGTAAGGTACATAAAAATAAAATTTAAGAAACTTTTTTATAAGTAACTTGAATTGGTTTCTGATGAAAAGATTATAATGGTGTCACTTGGCAAATATTCAAATTCAGTTCCTGATGGTGTCATTGAAGCATGTTGTATTTTCCAGTACTACATTTCTTACACATCTTTCATGTTCATTATCAACTTCTGCAGTGAACCTTGTTTATATTGCAGAATTTATAACCAAGATTTGCTGTTTAAATGACCCAAATAATCAGGAAACTGATTATATAAAACATGCTAAAGATGATGGGAAGAAAAAGCAGAATATATTATTCCTTCTTCATAAAGCTCTACATGTTATTTTTGATAAATGTGTTTTTGAGTTGAATGTGATTCCACCTGTGATGAATATGTCAGTATTTTCATCTTACATGGCCAATTTCCCTTGAAAGTCAGGAAAGCAGTGTAGTTTTCTCTAACAGATACTTTTGTCTTGTAAAATTTTTTTTTTTCCACATGAATGCAACCCAAACAGGGGAATTAGAGACACATGAAAGAAAACAGGCATCCAGTGGACAGCTGGACAGTTTTCATACTGTCTGAATAGAAGAAGAAAGTCTTTGCATTACAAGATAGCATACACCTTAAGGTTTTCAAATACTCATCTGCTGAAACTCAACATGAAATCTTGGGAAGGCACCCGTGACAGACAGATCAGTTTTCTTTTTCTTATTTGCAATATCATTAAATGCATATGATTTTATCCAGTTTGTTCCTGAGTTCTGTGTGTTTGTATTTGATACTCACATTAATCATCCAGTTTGGCTTTTCACAGTCTGCTTGAAAAGAATTTGATAGATATCCGGAGAATTTATTTATGCAAAAAAACCCCTGATTCTGTTTCCAGTTAATGCAGTTTTGTTGTGCTTCTCAGGAACCAGACAAAGAAGTATCATAACCAAGAGAATCAGCTGTGGGAATATAGAAATTATCAAGATGAGCTGCTTGGGATAGATCACAGAGCAATCATCTCTCAGATAATGAAGCTATGTTTTAATTCAGATTTTCAAGAATGGCTGAGAGGATTTCTAGGCTAGAATTTGATTGTGGGGAGCACTCTACACTTCTGGATTCCTGTTTTTGTAAGCTTTTATAGGAAAAATGTTAAAGATCTTGCAATTTGTACCTCACCTTGTCTGTTCTGGTGAAAATGCCCTATATAATATTAGGATTGATAGGAGGGGCTATAATGGTAAGAATTATGCCCATGCCGGTGGCAGTGACGGGAAGTCGAGGGAATTATTTTTCTCTGCAATAGTCCAATTAGTTGCTTTGGAAGGGAGATTGTTAAAAGTAGTATTACTTTTATTGGTTAATTAGACTGTTTACTTGCTATAAAATTGGAGAGTTGATTAGCAAATATTTGCTGTCAAATCCTCACTCTGAGTTTAGTACCTCACAGGACTGGGGAGCTTTAGGAAGCGTCCTGCACATAATGTGAAACTAATGGTCTCTGATGATTCGATACTTTTCTGTTATTTTGCCAGCATATTTATTTATTTCTCTAAGCAAGTGAACAATTAAAAACATTATAGGAAAGTCTTTTGTCCACTGTTAAAACCACAATACGTAGTGATAACAAAGGCATGGGCCCAGGGGGCATAGGGGAAGTTTCCAGAAGCTCCACACAGAAGCCCCACCTGTAGCCAACGCCCTTCTCCCAAAACCTTGCCAAGCAAACTCAGTGAACTGAGGAAGGAGACCTTCTTCTATCTAAAAACCTTTATTTTGCCAGAAGTGTTTTTAGTCCAATTAATTTGAGAGAGGATTTTATTTTGCTTTTAATATTGACTTTCTGTCTACTTATGAAGTAATTTTATTTTTCAGACAATGCTGTGAACAGTAGTGATTGAGTCTACCTGAGCACTCTCTTGTTGTTTAAAAAAACTTGATTCCTTTGAGGACATGGTCTAAAATAGATTTATGGGCTGAAGTCTTGCTGAAACAGCTGGATTCCTCTTCCATGAGGATTTGCAAGGAAGCTACAATGACTTCAGAAGCAATAGCACTTTTTTTAATCCATTTACCAATATAGTATCTAGATCCAGTTGCTAATGATTTTGTGTGTCTCAAAACTGTTACTTTTTCAGTTTTGTTTTTTTTTTCATGTTAACCTTATGTTTTGAAAAAGTACATGATTAGCCGTGGCTTGTTTTCAAATCCTCTATATTACTCTTGCATAAGAATCAGTCATTTCCATTCTCTGATTTTTGATCAGTGTTTGCAGATTGCTGTTTGACATTGTTTACTGTATACACCCTTTTTGGCTGTCATATAATGTAGCAGTGACAATAGATTCTGAATAGGAATAAGGAATGGCAAGGTTTTGCAAGATTTATAGTACAATGGGAGATGATCTCTGGTAATCATGAAGGACCACACTCCAAATAATTTTGTTCACCAGCAGTGAACAGACTACAGTCTTCTAGTGGCTGGAGCTATTTATTATTTTAACATGTTTCCATCATAGGATTGGTGTTCTGCTGTTAAGCCAACAGATCCAACTGAGGACTCCCTATGTTTTTTACATTTAAAGTAAATTCAATAGGAAGACAGCAGAAATGTCTCTACACTTGTCTATGAAAAATTGTCTGTAAGTAGACCATAACCTTTTAAAAAATAATCTTCACAATTAAAGAGACTTGAACCTTTAAGCCTATGAAAAACATGTTTTAAAGAAGAGTTATGGAATTTATGGAATACATCCCTTATGTACTTGAAGTCACTCTTTGACATTTTTTAGCTAAAAATATCAAAATCTCCACCTCTCTGAATGTTTATTATATAGTGCAAATCAATGCATTTTTACACATCACTACATCATTCTGCACTCAATGCTCTGAGGTTTCAGAGACCATCTTTTATCAGTGCTCATAGGAATTAAATGAAGTTCCAGGTACAAAAAGTAGTTCTTCATACAGGCGTATCTTTTTTCAAGTTGCAAATACAATTATCCTTTCTGCATCAAGAAAGAAATTCATCAGGATACCTTGTGCAGATGTCAAGGCAACATCACTTCATATCAATTTAATGCAATGTATTTGTTCTAAATTTCATGTTATTTGTTCAACCTATCTTTATTTAACAGAAGAACCTCTCTGTGTAAAGATCTACATATATACAATTTGAACATTGCATTTTATGAGTAATGCAATTTCTGTATGACAAAACCACTGATCTGTGTAGTAATATATTGAGAATAGGAATTGCAACCCTCACCCACTTAAAGTTTTAAGAAAGAAGTCTTTTTGTAATTCCTAATTCAATAATCTCAAATTTACACTTCATTGTTAATTGAAGCAGTGTTTTCTTTCCCTGTACTGCATTTGTCCACATACAAATAAATCTCTAATATTATCAATTTTCAGGGAGTTACATCCTGCTTGGCATTTTCTGGTAAACCTGCTCTGTTTAATCAGGTGCATTTTACTATTAACTCACCATAATTCCATGACCACTTGATGTTTAACTTCACTGGCACCAATTTAATATTCGAGGGGTTTACTGCATATTTTAATATTTCCACCAAAAAAGTTCTACCTTTTCATTTCTAGTATTGCCATTTTGTGCTGGAAAGGTGCAGGATCTGCTGGGATAATTTAACACCAAGAAAAAGAGTATGATGCACTGAGTAGCTTGTACCATGTTCAGTAGACCTGAGACACAGAACAGAACCAGCAAACAAAACTCCATTTTGCCAGTTTTCAACCCCTCATCACAATGCAATTCTGAGGAAGATATTTTGTCTGAAATGTTAATAGGAATGGAACAGATCTTTAAAAAAGGAAGAAAAAAGTTAAACCAATGCTGCCTGTTGCTCAGCAGAGATTTGTTCATTTGTTTTCATAATTGATTAATGCATTCAAGCATTGTAAGCTAAAAAGAAATACCTGCCAGCTTAAAAAACTGTATACAATGTTGTTCCTTGCTGAGATTTCTGAAGTCAGCATCCCCTACGCTTCCCTTCACCGTCTAACCCAGGAAACTTGGAGATTCTCTTTTTCTCAACTTGTGCAGACATTCTGTTATGTTTTTGTATCCATTTTTCTATTTCTTTTCTTGCATGGTGCATTGGTTCTGTATCATTTCTGAGCCGTTCTATGGTGCTTTATCCATTATTTCCACGGAGTCTTAGTTGCTCTCTCAGAAATCAGATCCTTTTCAGAATGTTATGCCTCACTGTAAAATGTTGATAGGTATTTCTAGATTCTTGCATTCATACTTTAGTTGAAGCCAGATCCATGGTGTATTTTGTGGTTGGGAGGCAGATATAGAAAAAAGGCTGCTGGACAGTAATCAAACACTTTCCTTTCCTGTCTGTTCAAATAAGGAGCAAAAAGCAACATATCATATTGTCTACTGAGCAAAATGCACAATAGTTCCAGCCTGTGAAGTGAAGCCTCACAATGGGTTTCTCTTAAAAGAGAACCTATACCTGAGCTACAGAATATGTTTTCTGCCATCAGATAGGAATTCAAAACTCCTACCAAGAATACAGGTTATTTAAAAAAGACACCTTATAAAAATGAAAACATCTAGAAGTCACAATAATGTTACAACTCTAAAGGAAGAAAGAGTTCATATATTTCATATGATTTTGAATAAAATGCAGTACAGATGATAACACAGTAAACTTGTTTCTGAGCATAGGGAAAGAACAACAATATAGTTCCAATAATCAGTTAAGCTCTTGAGGTATAAAGCAATATGTTGAACAAATAGAAGGCTATTTTATACATCATAAATAGAAACTTTGAATATAATCTACTCTTCAAACTACCTGATGTAGCAAGTGTAGCAAGCAGGCCAGGTGGTCAGCAGAGAGAAATAAAACCTGAAGCTGTATTCCTTTGAAAAAATAGCTGTTGCTTTAGTTAACTTGAACATCACGGGTGAAAAGTAAGGTTTCTGTATTAACACCCCGGGCTCTTTATAAAGCAGAGCCTGTGAATCCTCAGAAAAAGCTTAATTATTGCTTCTGCAGTGTGGGGTTTTTTTTGCAAGTTTGGTTTGGTTTGGGTTTTTTCCATAGGAAAAGGTCACAGCAGGATTTTCATTTAATACTGAGAATAGAAGAGAAATCATAAATAAATGAGTGGATTAAAGATCCTAAGATGTTTCAAGAGGTGTTAAAAGTGTTTTGAGTGGCCTTTGCTACATCCTGTAGCTGTTTTTTAATTCTTCCAACCTTTTTTTCTCTAACCTCTTTGGTTTTATGAGCTAATAATGAGTTGCATGAGCTAATACAAGTGTTTATGTTTTTCTTATTTTTTCAGAGCATTTTAAGTCCCTTAATAGTCTAAGCTATGGATATAGTAGTATATTAAATTTTCCCTTAAATACTTTATATATGAATATATTACATATTTATATACATTATATGTATTAAAATCCATATATTTGTGTAATTGTCCATGTATGGAGTACAACCATCTCCTGGAGTGCTGGAATTTCAGGGTGGATGTAGACTTTGGCACTTGAAATATCTATCAACTCTTAAAATTTTCCAAAAACATAACTTGTAGTCTTCTCATATTATCAGCACAGTTAGACAGTGCTGTCATTTATAACTGTGCTTTTAGAGAACAACTTTGCTGAAGCAAAAAAAATATTTCTTGGATTTTTTGATTGTCCACAGGAGAAGCTGAATCCCATGGCAGCTCAGATTAGCTTTAGTTCACACAATACAGTGTAAATGTAGATCCACAAACAGTCATCTCCAACCATTTGCATGTTCCTCTTCATCTGCAACTGAATGTCTTGATCAGAACATTTTAAATTGCTACCTTTCTGTTCCAGTTTGCTGAAAGGGAGTGGTGATAGTCTTTGCTGTTTAAGATGGATGGTTCACTTGTTGTTCACAGGAGGAGAAAAAATTTCCAATCATTCTGCACTACTGGAGTCTGGCATGAGCTGCTGAGAAAAAGGAGGATAAATGCCATCAGAAAAAAAGCAGATGTGAGGGTGCTTTCCAATGTAGAAACTTACTAAAGCAGGTGGCTAAAATGCTCAAAATTACAATCTGAAGTTGATACAACTTAGAATTTACCTTGTTTTAAATACCTATTGTGAATAATTTAGCACAACTGACAAATATTATTTTTTCCAAACACCTTATGTATTGAAGTCATTCAGTCATAACAGTCTCAAGGTAAGTAGTTGTTTATTTTATTATCATTATGGGTTTTTTTCTTTGTTTGGGGAAGTGCTCTTTCTGATTGTATGTTAAGTATTCCCAGAAGATGATTGGATTAGTTGCTGCCATAAATTAAAAAAAAAAAAAGTAAAAAAAAAAAAAAAATTCAATTCCAGGGAAACCAAACTTTTCCTGTCTTCCATGCTTTTCATGGAGAAAGCTCTCAGGATGTGGATGAGTGGTTTGGGAAAAAAAAATGCAGAATTTATTAAATGTCAGGGTTTAATCTGGCTTTAATCTGTACTTTCAGCCTCTACCCATGATTTTGTAAATGATTTGTAAAAGCTGTATCTGTTTTCTATGGATGAAGTTGTTTGCTGTGGAGGAGAAGGAAGGGAGCAATAATTTTTACCTCTTTTATAAAAGTGCTTACTAATTTGCTCTTGATAAGACATGATTATGAATATTTTGTACAATTCACCAATTCAGTCCAAGGGTTAAATCATGATCCAAATAGACTGTATGTGGGAGAAGCATTTTAATTACCTGAAAACACAGCTAGAAGCTTCAAGGTTTCCGAACCCTCTGTCACTTTGGGACAGCACTTTCTTAATCATCCTCTTCTTACCCTTCAGGGACTTGAAGTTGCACTTCTGCAGCTTGATTGATTTACAATGAAATACTTCACAGCTCACTGTGTCTCAAGCAGAAGAAGAAAACCTTGGATCTGGGGTAAGTGGCTTCCCAAAGGGTACCAATGTGTGTCTGTCCAGGAGGAAACCCTCAAACTAACTAAATCTGATTTTGCTATTTCTTTCTAGTTTTCATTGTTCTAGTGAATGCAGTGATTGTTTCTAATTCTATGTCAAATTCTTCTACCACGTGCTGTTGCTAAGAAACAGGGCTGTTGTAAGTGACCCAAATAAAAGAATGAATTTCTTTTAAATGCATTGTTAAAAAAAAAAGAGAGGTTATCTTTGTCATATCAGGGTTTTTGCTTCATGAATTACCCCAGTCAGATATTTCGCTTACATTTTATATGTTCTTGGTACAGCAGCAGATGACGTCTATCATGTTGAGTGTTTGGAAGAAGGCCTCAGCTGAACGCATCTGAAAGATCCCTCCAGCTGAAAAGCCCATGACACCCTTTAAAAAGTTTATAGCTCTGCTGAGGAAACAAAGTCTTGTGTGGAAGTTACAGAGCAGTAGAACTCTGTCAATGACTGATTCTTCTGGTTTCTTAGCTGAAGCAAAATAAAAGAAAATAGTCCAAAATAACCTGAACCTTGAGAAGGGTGGCGAAGATGACATTTAACACACAAAAAGTATTTTAGCTCGAGTGTAAATGATGTGATTTTTATTTTTCCCAAATAAAAAGAGAAACTTCATGTTACAACAAAATAACGCAAAAAGAAATCAGCACACTATGAAAAGATAAGAAATATGTTTTTCCAGGTAAATCTCCTTGACAGATTTATCATTAATTAGCAAAGAAAAAAATTGTTTCACGTGAAATTAATTTCTAATTAAATAAGTACTACCATGAAACATCATCTGAATAAGGGAGAGGGCCTAGTTTTTAGACGTCTTCCAAATGCTCACACTCAAATCCTCAGGTTATGACTTAGTGTGTGGATGGCAGCAATGCTTTTTGGAGCCAAAAATTATGTCAGTGATTTCTACAGAGAGCTTGATGACAGAATTCCATAGTATTTTTCCAAGCCATAGATGATAAATTACACTATTCATATATTAATGGAATTTTGTAGCCTTGCTATAAAGTATTTTTGAAAGCTTTTTTGCTTTAATTTCTGTTTGACTTTGAGTGAGCCTGAACTGTCAGTAGTGAAATAGGATAGAGTATGTACAGATGAAACTAATTAAATACTACCTGTCGCTTGTCAATTTGAAGCCCTGATTTGAGCTTGCTGTCTCAACTTTGATTATTAAAATACCTATGGTAGTTCTCACCCCACATTATCTGTGAGTGTTACTAATTAGGTGTCAGGATGTCAGTGATTAATGTAAAATCATGAATAAATTACAAATAAAAGCCATACACATGTACAGTGCCATTTAACTATTTAAAATGTTCTGCAGCACAAAGCACATTGGTGATGACCATTTCTGACCTTTGAGATGAAGTTTCATTTGCCTGGAATTTCACTGATTGATTGATTAGATGATAATAGTCAAGACAGAGTCACAACTGCAGAACTCATTTGTCACAACAACACAAAGGACAATCTCCATCTGTTATTACTCAACAGATTTGATCTACTTTTTAGTCCTGGGAGTATTTGTCATTCATGATTTACATAATGGAAGAAAATATAATTAGGGCCGTAGACCTAAATAGTGATTAAGACTTAATCATGATGAACACAAACAGGTAAGTAATAGAAATAGGTCTTGGAATATTGTGCATTCTGCTTAAATGTGCCTACCTACTTTTCTGTGGTTTTTGGTTTTGGTGGGTTTTTTTGGTTTTTTTTTTTTGTTTCATAGGAACAAGGTTACAGGCATTAAATTATACATGATCAGAGATGGACAGAACACAGTTGTAATCAGTCCTGGTATACCTGAAGTTAGAAGGAGTAACTTAGGGCTAGAAACTGTCACCAGTGCTGAGGTAGATGCACCTCTGGGCTTTCTGAATGTCCTGCAGTGTTCTCGATCTGCATCCAAGTGCAGTGCAAGTGACTGAAGCCCAGAAAAATTGGTGATTAATAACTGCAGGTCACAGAATCCAGTCAGAGCTGTGTACTCCTGTACTACTTTTGCTAGGTAGTACTGATGTCTTTTTGTCTACTTAACTGTTCTGTAACTTTAGGGAGACACCTCATGTCATAACTGTTTTGAGAGCTTTTCTCTGAACTGGTGACTGTTGTCTCCACTTTATTTCATTTATTCTTTATCAGAGCCATCATGACTTTTTTTATCTTGTGAGTTTGTGTTTCGGGTATGTTGAGAAAAGGGGAGATTTGCTAGGAGACCAACCTAAAGTGTTTTGGTGCTTCTATTCCTTTGAATGAAGGATTAAATGAAACCCAAACTAACAACAAAAACACCTCCCTTCCCCAAAACACTGGAACTAAAATGCAATGCTTCCAAAATATGCATGCTCTCCATACCCCAGCTGCTCTGTAAAATCGTTTTTTGTGTGTTGCAGTTTCTCTGTTTCTACCCAAACATCAATTTCCCGGAGCAGATGCAGGGCTCTCAGGATCTGTGCCTTATGGCTGCTCTGCCATCCAGACTGCCTATGCACTGCAGGACCTGGGAACCCAGCCCAGAACTTCCAGGCTTCCAGCTCTGCAGCAGGGAAGCCCCAAGAGTCCTGGATTCAACCCACAGTTTCAAGGTTTACAGGTTTTGTAATGCCAACAGAGTTAATGGATGGAGCTCTTGGCCTCCTGGTTCCGGAATGGGGAACTTGGGGAACCAGGACTAGATCAAGGGAGGACAGCACAGGAGCACCTGAGGGTGGGGAAGCCATGGGATACATATCAGCCCTCTCAAGCATGATGTGATGATGTGAGCTAGTGAAAACCTTGGTATGAGGTGAGAGGGTTGAATGTCTGTTGCCTGATTTCAGTTCCGCTCTGGATGCCCAACAGCTTCTGTAGTTCTTTCCTCCCGTCTCCTGGCAGGGCTGCTGTGTAACAGACTGGTTGCATAAGTCTGAGCTTCTACATCATCTTGACCAGTGCTGTGACCTGTGGGTGCTACAGCTCCCTTGAAATCCAAAAATGGGGCACTGGGGAGGTACGAGAGGCCGTGTTTTCTCTAATACAGTCAGAAGTCTGCACCTCATTTACCAGTATAATTTTTTATAAAGCTGCTTTTCATCAGATTCATGTGGGATCAGTGATGGAGAGTCATTCTTTTTGTTAAAATTCAGAGCTCTCAGCAGCACAAAACCCTTCCCAGTTACCAGATCCAGGATTTTTGAAACATCTGGTCATTCAACAGAGCTATAGAGAGATTTGAAATAAGTAACAGAAAGAAATTGAAATAAATTTTCATTACAGATCTGTCTGAAACTTTAAAGTCCAAGATGAATGGATTTAATTAGCTCTGGACACTTTGGTTTTCCTATAACTCAAATGTGTCAACTTTACAACACACAGGCCCTTGAGCCATCATTTGAAGTGAGTCATCTTTATTTTACAGTGTTTAAACTGGGCATATATTCTTGGATTTGTGATACCCTGTAAAATCTGACAAATTGTGACTGGGGGCTTTATTTTCATACCTGTAAATAAACAAAGAATTGTTTTACGACATTCCAATAAGTCTGTTTTACAATCAGTCGTGAAAAAACTCAGAGAACCATTTTTAGAAAAGGCAGTGGATCTGCATTATTATGCTTTCAGTTAAGGTAATGGGAATTCAATAGAGTCCTGTCTGGATGTATCCTACCAGTGGTGCAATGACGATCAATTTGAGAGGCTTTAATTACTTTAGCCCTCAGCTGTAGAATTTTTTATTTTTATTTTTATCGTGAATCATGTATTACAGATCTAGTAGAGGTGCAAGCCCAGATATCTTTCTGCTGTCACTCTTTTAAATAGAGATACAGCACAGAAGTGCATCCAGCAGCATACAGTGTGGAAGGAGACACACGATGTTACTGAGAACTTTGAGTTCAGGTCACGCCCACTTTGGATCATTCACTTTTTCTTCCTCCAAGATTATGTTACAAGCTTTTTCCTTTAAGAGAACAAGCTTGCATCAGATTTCAATATTGATGTGTATCTGAAAATGCATGAAATAAATTAAGACATCTGCCAGGGGCCAATTACATCGCACACTATCAAGTTGTACTAAAAGGACCTGTGCTCCCCATTCAGAAATGACACTAGCATCAAACTTGTGAGAATATTTGATTTGTTTTATAAAAGACTGTTCAGAAAAAGACAAGATAAATTGCTAGTTTTATATAGCTATATAGACAAATTAAAGCAATAGATTCTAGGGTGCCAGAAAATTGTCCCTGCTCTTTGGCTTCTGTCCATGTATATTCTTTGAGATCTTGTTTATACTGGGGATTTGCTTCCACTTGAGTCAAGGACAAGCTGCTGTCAGAATAGCTAACCTGTTGTAAATGCCAGCCCGTGTAGGGTGTCCTGTCCCCATGGTCTGTCCTCCTCACTGTGGTTCCAGGGAGCAGAACCAAGTGCCATTCCAAGTAACAAACTTCGTTGCCTACACTAAGACTGGGTCAATGTGAGGTTCTGAGCTGGGTGAAAATATTGCTGCTTACAGCTGTTTGCCACTGCTCTGTCCCTGCTCTCAGGGAATGAGTCCCCCCTTGTCTCCTGTTCATCTCTGCTGGTGCAGTAGCGTGTGTGGCTGGGCTGCTCCCCAGCTGGGACACACACAGCTGGAGCAGGTAAATTTGGAGGAGTGGCAGTTCTACCACAGGAGAGGAGTGAGGGCAGCGAAACACTGGGGTGGCTGGTGGGCTGAGCTGCAAGTAGGACTGATTGTCTAACCTGATCTAACACGGGCTGGTTGCTGCTGTCTGTGGAGCCTGGTGATGTTCTGGCTAATAAAGGCTTTGCAGAGACAGCAAAGAAACCTTTTGCCACTGCCTGCGTCAGTATTTTAAAGAATGAACAACTGTGGGGAAACAATGTTACGATTCTCGGATGGTATCTCTTATGTGTTTGCAGAGCAGAATGCCAAACTTCTGAAAAGGACACTTTCATCATCTCTATTAAGGGCTAACATATTCAAAGTCATGAGTTTTTGCAGAAGCTTCCCATAGAAGAATTCATTTTGCCATGTTCATTCTTTTCAGTGTTGATCTTATTCTTTCCTCATTGCCAGAAAGCATGAAAAGCAGCTTGAAATGCTGGAAACACAGAACAGCTAACTTTGAGGAGGTATAAAATGTTTTAATTCTCATGGTTCAGATATATAATACAAGCTTCCCTGGGGGAGGATTTTTCCTTGTTAACTCATTTATAAGATAACTGAAGCTACAGGTGTTCAGCTTTAATAAGGCATTAGTGAGCAATTATATAAGACACTAAAAATAAATCTGAAGTCTTTGCATGAAGGAAATCAACACTGAGTGAAAAAAATATTTAACAGCAAAGCTGCACAATCAAATAAGGGTGAAGGTTTTCAGAAATGAGAATTATTGGATAACATCTTTAATACATATAGAAAGGATGTTGAAAGAAGAAAGGAAGGACTGTATATTTTTATGTGCAAGATATGAAAAGACACCAATAATATATAAAAGAATAACTGGTGCTAACACTACTGATAAAATCATTTTCTGCTTGAATTAAAGTATGCTTTAAAATATTGTTTTAAAATAGTGCAGAGCCAGCTTTCCACTAACAGGTAATGATGTATTCTCTTGATTTATGAAATCTCATTTCAATTGCAAACCACTGACTCTTCTGTGTTCGTGCCTGAGCTCTGGATAATGCTGCAGACAGCTCAACCAGCAGCATTGCTAAGAGAAAGAGAAAATTAGATGTATTAAACCTGAAGAATCAGTGACATTCAAATAACAGTTTTGCTCTTGTATTTTTCATCTGTTAGAAGGAATTCCTAATAAAAATTCTAATGTGTCTTAGCCTCGGAAACCATGATCTGTTCTATTAACCTTAACAGAACAAATTTTGGACAGAGGTTCTGACACTTTCTTAATTATAAAGAGATATCTGGTGAAGTGCCTGACTCCCATTTGTCTTCATCTGAACTTACCTTTTTCCTCTTCACAGTTACATCAGATTCCCATCTCAGTTTCAATGTGGAATGGTAAGTCAGACCAATGCTCATCTCTCATAGGAAATTCCTTTTAGGATTTCTTTTCTATGAAGCTGATACAGAGGGAGATGGGAACTTAAACACTTTAGTGTCACAGGAGTGCAGGTCCTTCTACCTTCAGCATAACTTGCCTTCCTAAGCCACTAACCATGTTTGTAAAGTCATCTGTAAATACCACCCCTGAGGTCCCATAAGATGCTGCACCTCAGCAACTTATTCATGGGGATACAGCCAGGTAACAAAGCCGGTGTAAGTGGCTTATCACTTATCTTTATGATGTTCTCATGCAAAATTAAGGACTATATGACTGAGGCACGAGTTGTGTAAGAAGACTGAGACACTTCAACTCTGTACACGGCTCTGAAAGCACAGGAATGAGTCCCTGTAACGAGTCAGTGCACAGCATTGTCCAGAGTGCTTAATACAGCCTGCAGCTGGGAAATACCTCTGCAGCACTCCCAACAGAAGGGCTTTGTGATACATCTAGCACTAGAAAGCACTGCAGTTTCAGATGAGTGAACAAGTGCAATATTTGCTCTGTTTCTTAGTGATTCTCAGCAAAATAGAGAAAAAATGGTTATCTTTGTATGTCTGTGAGAAGTGCTATCTGACGTAATATTTGTCTATTCTTACAATAGATACAAGATATGGTCCAAACCTTGCAGTTATTAAGTGGAGTAAAGATGATAAATTTTTATGATTTACTTCTCTTTTTTTTTAGCATTGCATGTGTTTCAATGCAGGTATTTATTTTATCCCTCTGTATTTGTGTACATATAAGTTGACAAAAAAAGTTTCAGATTGGAATTGGGTCACTGGTTTTTTTACATAAGTTCTTTCAGAGACAGTCAAACTTATAAATATTTGGGGGCTATACTTTTCTCTTTTTTATAAGGTGGGAATAACTGTTTCCCTTGAAAGCTGACTGTGTTTTGTTCTTGCTAGTTGATTTAAATGCTAAAGTTTCAAAATTAACACAGGAAATACTATTCTAGGGTATTCTTTGAAATTCTCATTTTTAATGCTATTTCTAGATATGCAGTTTCATTACAGAAATAGAATATATTTTTTTTTCTCTGTAGTTTCCTGAAAGTTCATTAAATGCTTATACAACTTCTAGGGGTATTAATAGCTTTGTATTACCACCTGTAAGTCATAGCCAAATTGAGAAAAAAGTACACAAGTAATTTTAAAAGATAACTGAAGTTTGAAGGAATATCTAGAATAATTACATTACACAGGGAACAGAAAAGCAATCTGGTAGCTGTTAATTACGTCGTGATCCCCTCCTCTTCTGGTAAGCCTAGAATTCTGGGGAATTCAGTTTTATTTTTCTGTGGGTTTTATTTGTTTCTCCATTAACATAAAATCTTGACTGTTTCTGCTGCGTGGGAGGAGGGTCTTAAACCCACACTGCCCATTGAGAACCTGAAGTTGTACCTGTGTTTGACAGATTTATACCTCAATATATTTTTCCACTGGATGTTAATGATTTAATAAAAATTATTTCTGGCTGTTCTTTCATTTTCATTAGGTTTATATCTATTAATTTATATCAAAAAGTATATCTCAAGCATATGCGTTTTGTGGTAGTACTATATAACAATTCTGAGCAGATCCTTAGATTTTTGACTTCCTTACTTCTGTGTCTCTGCTTATTGCAATTAGACCTTTCTGTAGCTAATGAAACATATGTGATTTGTTTGTTTATGCCTGAGGACTGAATTTGTTACTGAATAATGCAAAAACATATGCAAGGACAAGTATAGAAAATGGGAAAAGGAATGTGTGCATAGAGGATATGTGAGCAAAGTCAATTGAAAGAGGTGTTAAAGCTTTTGCTCTGGCTCTACCTGCTCAGTGCAGGTGGAAACATATTTGTTACTACTTGTGTGAGTAGAAATTCCTCAGAGGCTGCATAGGGATTGCTGATGTTATTTGACAAAAAATTAGTAACTCATACGAATTTTAACCTTAAATGGAATTAAAAACAGCATCAAAAGAGTTGTGATGTTGATGGGCTTATGTTGGTAAGATATGACTATTCATTTTCCTGTCCTATGCTGGGCTGGCAGATTCTGAGCAGAGTGGTCTCTACATCCATGTAGAGAAGACAGCAAATGAACACCCAAGTTTCACTTTTAAGTACGTTAATATTTAGGCTACAAAATAAATATTTTGCTAAAATCTTTTTTTGTGAAATTTCAAAGCAGGTTCTTGTTTAAGAAAAGGCTAATATAATTCTACCCAAGATGAACAATTTGAATTTTTTTTTCCTGACACGTCTAGTCATTACTAGTCATAGAATCATAGATCATCGAGTTCCAGGGGACACCTTCCACTAGACCATGTTGCCCAAAGCCTCATCCAACCTGGCCTTGGACACTTCCAGGGGATGGGGCAGCCACAGCTTCTCTGGGCAACCTGTGCCAGGGCCTCACCACCCTCACAGTCTAAAACTAGTTCACACAGAAAAGTAGTAATTTTCTTTTCAAAACAATATTTTTTTTCAAGCGGAAGATGAAGGGAAATCTGGCTTGTTTAATTATAATGTATCAACATGCTGCAGACTTAAGTTAGTCGATTAGATTTTGTCCCAGAAATAACTTTAGTGTAATTGCATCATAAGTGAATGTGGTCCAGTTCATTTTATAATTATATTTTGAAGAAGTACAGAACTAGGAAAGAATGAAGTCTTATATCCATCATGTATAAAAATTTCTACCTTTGATGTTTTTTTGAGAAACTGCTCTGATTTTATAGCAGCATAGTGGGTGCAGAGACTGCATTTTCTTTATCCACAACACCTGCTTTTCTGTGGCATCTGCAGTGATGTGCAGTGTCAATACTGTTTTGCTCATAAACTTTGACAGATTCAGTGTATAATCTCTGACCCTGCAGGCAGACTTCAGCTCCGCTGTCCATGTTGTGGAATTAATGCCACACAGCTTGAAAATCTGCCTTGAGCATGTCCTTGTAATATTTGATGGGCCTATCTCTCAGTCATTCTCTGTATTTTAAATGGGCATATAGAAGCAGCCCTGAGCAGTATTTATCCAACATATGCATGGAGTGCCCACACCAGCACAACTAAGCTCGAAGGATCACCATTTCAGTGCCTAATATTTTACTGGGAGTTCAATTTTACATGGGCTGCAACATCAGCCAAGTACCCTCCATGGGGATTGTTTTGTTCAGATAATCAACCAGCAGAAATTAACTCAAAGTCATTGTGCCTACTTAAGGATACAGTGATATTTTGCAGTAAGGAATCTAGATAAGTTCTGGAACACAATGTAGTTCATATGCATTTAGGAGAGTGCCTTTGTAAACTATCCTAAAGTCTTCATTCTCTTACACAGCACCTTGTCATACATTTACAAGAAAAACAATTAAATCAATGCTTCAGACTTTACAAATGCAAACTTATCTTCTGTATTTGAAGAAACTTCAGCTGATGTATATTCTTTCCAAAAACCCCTAATGAAAATGAAAAACAAATAAACTTCTAAGAGACTAATTAATAAAACTACTGATCACAGGATGTGATGACTGGAATTTTTCCCTAAGAAAATATGATTAAAAACAATGCACACTGGACACAGTAGGCAACAACTGTGAAGAGATATTAATGTTGTCTGTAAAGAAAAGGTCAGTGGCTCTTTAACACCAGTTTTCCTGGAGGAATAGAAATCCTGCCTTGCACAGTTCAAATATTTTGCCTCACAATTTAATAGGATAAGTTTTTATTAAGTAAGGAGGGTACCTCCTTACAGTCACTTTTCATCATACTTGGAAAACAAGGTATTATTTAGGTACTTAAATTGGGTCCTTTGTGTACTAGACTTTTTTTTTTCTCAATAAACTAATTGTATTCTTATATTTATTAATAATATAAGCAATATATGCTAGATAGGAAAAATGAGGAAACAAAAATTTTGAGCTCCAGATGTCATACAGAGATAACAAAAAGGCAGCCCAGCGCACTGATACCCACGAGGTATCAATTACCTTGTTTTAATAGCAACCTGATATTTATCTTCCAATACAAGTGACCTGGAGGGGAATACCTTTCCTAATGGGTAGCAGATATACCCCCTGGAAAGTAAAAAATTATTGTGATTGATTGGCTTTGAGAAACATGGTTTTTAATTTGTGAAACTGATACTTCTCCTGTATAATCTTTGTTTCTGAGACCTCACCTTAAACAAACAGAAGAAATGTGAAAATATTCATTACTTTCAGGCAACTTTCTGCTGCCAGAATATTTGCAGCTTGAAATAAAATTAATTATGATGGATATTTCTGTGTATTATGGTAAACTTTACAACCTTAGTGTAAGTAAGTTATCAGCTAACTAGTGAACTATTCCAGCTATGCATATTTCAGTGATAAGAAATAGTACTTGTTTTATAGTTTAGGTGGATTTGGGCTGTTAGTGTCTTGTGCTACTGTAGTGACTTCTTTAATGCCAATTATTTGTCTTCCTTCCTGTCTTTTTTCTGGTGTTTTCCCTGAGGGAAAATGGAAAACAACAACAACAAAAACAGCTTGAGAATTTTCATTAAGGAAATACACAGATATACATTTCACAGTGAAACAGTCTATCCAGGTTAGTTTGCTATTTGCATGGAAGGTCACACTAGTGAGTGTATGTATGTTTATGCATGTATATATGTGTTTTAACACAAAATTATAAAATTATAAAATAGAATATAATAGTTGGTGAACCATTGTCTGGGAAGGGAGTTACTCAAGTAAGTGTTCCTCAAGTCATAAAGTTTTATCTGCACTTATTTAACCAGTTAAACCCAACTCTCTGAGACCTGCTCATAAAAAAAAAAAAAAAAAAAAAAAGTGCTTACTGTTTTTGTTTTGTAACTGGACCTGGTTTGTACTTTATTATTCTAGGGGGCAAACATGCCTATGATCACACACCTTGCTCCCCTTCTGGCTGATTTCCCTTGTCTGTGTGTTGCCTGAGGCTGTTCTACCTCAGCTGAACGTCAGACATTTAGGTTGCCTTTGAATTTCAGTGTTTCCATGGATCAGATCACACAGTCCTCGTCAACTGTGACATGGAAGGCCGTCACTTTCTATCCTGAATTAAAACAGCGTGTGTATGCTTTGAGCTTTAATTATCTGAGTCACACTGAAGTTATTGTTAAGAAGACGTAGCCTCAAGTTTTCTGCTCTTATGTGGGCAAATGATTGCAGAATCAGACTCTAATTTCACAAATTAGCTTTGTGGCGAGACCGACAAGGCAGACAGAGTTTTACAGACTGAGGGGAAGGTGGAAAAAAGAACAGGTTTTTGAGAAAACTAAAGATTAATAGAAACCATATGTAGGACTCCAAGTGATTCAGTGGGGTCTAGACAGTTGCCCTTTCTTGCTGTTCTAATGTCATATGCAACAACGACAGAAGCCATATGTGAGCTGCAAATAAACCCTTCCTAACTCACGTCTTCTCTGTTTAAAGTTTAATCAGTCTGGTTTAGCTGAAAGAAGATGAATGCTAAAGAGTGAAAATGTCACACAAACAGCGTATCACCGTATTATACCATGAGGTATGTTATGGATCTCAAATCAAACAGTGGTTATTAATTCCTTAATGAAACTGAGCAGCGACACTAATGCCAAATTGTGATGGATATATCTCAGTCTTAATTCTTCCATATCCTACTTCTCCCTCTATTATGATTTTCTTTGGTTCATACATTCCCTGTTGTTTTTTGTTGGGTTTTGTTTGTTAGTTTGTTTTTACTGGATGTATTTCCTCATCTTGCTTTCTTTTTGTCATTTTCCTGTCTGTTTTTCTAATATGCTTTTCCCTGTATTTAATTCCCTGTATTGTTTTTAGGCAGTTGGATGTGTTTCTCAATGCTCTGCCTCTCTGCCTCTTTATTACATATGAATCTCAACTTAAAGGAAAAAAGAAAAACTTTACTGCCTGCTTAAAAAAGAACAAAATCAAGAACAGTTTCAGGAAGAAGGGCTTGTCAGCAACTTCAATTATAATTCCAAGATTGATTGCAACATGGAGAAATCGGTTTTGCTATGTAATTTTTCTTGAATAGATTGTTCTTCTAGGTAACATTTGAAAAAGACTGACTGTAGGCTTGAAAATCTAATGTAAGGAATTGAAAAAAGTAAGAAAATATCAACAAATAATTATTTAAATGGGAGGGGCATAGAAGAAAGAACAGAAAAAGTACTCATTCCCCTATAAGTTGTTTCTAGTACTGAGTTCACAGTTTTTATGCGACCTGTCTTGTCTTTCAGTTTCTCATGATCACAAAAGATGATTTCCAGCTGCCTTCCTGCCATGTAGAACTGCAAATACTTATTTCATCTTCAGCTGCTGCTTTCACAGAAACTTTCTGGCATGGGTTTGTCTATTTTGCTCTTGCTGTCCTGCAGTATCCTTGCATCTCCATCAAATGAGGTGAGTGATGTTTTCTGGTGGACCTGGAGTAGTAATGTAATGCAATTATATCTCTTTGATATTTCCACACTGTTACAGTTATGGTAACTATTTATCATCATTTTCTGTAACAGAGGTGAAGAAAAGCAAGGAGTAAGTAAGGTGAAGTCTGTTCTTAAGAGTACTGTGAAATATTACGTGCATAAAATGGACATAATTATAACATATTCAAAGAAAAAAAAATCTTTGAAATACTTGTATTTTCTGATTTGTTTTTTTTTTTTTTTTTTTGCTTTTCCTAAAGAAACTGCATTATGGAGTGTTGGATGCCATCAGGAGAAAACTGTCTCCTTAATTAGCATCCGGTTTTGTCTATCTCACCAGAACTAACAGTTTGTCAGTTGGTAAGTAAATATTTGACTCAAATGTAATCAGTGACTTCAACATTTACACATTGTTTAGCTGTCATAATATTGGGAAATTAGATTTTTCCTAGGCCAGTATAAGCATTAACGTTCAATCCGTCACAAAGCTTAGGTAGGGTCTGACATGCTATTAAAGATTTATACTGTAACAGTACATTTAGTAATGGTAATAAACTGACTAAATATTATATTTCACTGTAGTGTACATTTCCAAGGAGTTGTTATTCAGCCTATGTGAAAAACACACAAAGATAGCATGACATAAGATCTCTGAACTAGTCTCACTTTTAAATCAAATTATGTGCCATATTAACAAATGGCAATAATAACTGAGGCAGAGTAGAATAATTCTGCCAAAGTAAATACTTTAAGTGCTGAACTATTTCTCTTTATATCACTGCAACTTTTTGTGTAACTGCTTTAAAGAGCAAGGAGACTTTTTCCTCATTTGTGGAAAGGGTTCCATTTTATTGGGGTTTATAATTGATTCAGCTTTTCATTGCAAAGTATTTAGAAGTTCAATTAATTGGAAAGAAATGCAAAAATATTTTCTTATATAAAGTTTTGCAGTTTTATTACTGAGTTTTGGATCTTGACTCTGAGGACACACCACAAGACAAAGCTCTGAGCACCTGTAGTAGCTTAAGAATCTTTTGTCCTACCGTTTCACTATTTCTCATGCTGTGCCATGACATTTGCTCATTTGGGCTGGGACCATTTCTGCAGGATTTTGCTCTAAACTGCATCAGGGATTTGCTGTGTTTTCTTTAAAACCCAATCTCGGTCACAGCAAGGCCTTACAGTGCAAACTGAAGAGGTTGTAGCCCATGAAGGCAGACAAAAATAGAAAACAAATTCTGAAATCAGAATTGTCCCTAATCCCCTCTGTTGGGGAACTGTTTCCTTACCTAATGGCAGAAGAATTCTGCCACAGCCTGAAGTGGACTTCCACACTTCTGCAATATGTTATATGTCAAGTTAGGGGTTCGCCCTTCCACAGTATGTCAAAGGTTTTCTTAACAACTACTCCCAAATTCTGGGAAATAATCTTTTGGATTTATTGAAAGTCTGTGTTTCAGTAACTGAACTTATTAATGGAATATATTTTTTAAAGCACTGATGTAAGTGAAGAGTACTGCTGAAGTAAATTTTATCAAAATGCCAAGTGAATCTGTCAGTTCAGAACAAAGAAAAATGTCCAAGAAACTATAGAAGATGATTTGCCCTTAACACTCTAAAAGACTTTTTATTATAATATGGAAAACAATTTTCTCCCAAAGCCAATGTGCTTCATTTCTGTGGATTGTTTGTCTATATGCTCCTTTCTCTTGATGAAATTTCCAGAAAGTTATGCATATTCTTATTAAATGTGTGATCAGACCCTAATATTTATTTCAGGTAATGGAAAAAGTAGCTGGAAATTGGATTTCTGTATTTGGCAAAACACACAGAAAATAAATTATCCTGTAACTTGCTCGAATCTTTGAGCACTAACCTTTATATTATTTACAGTTCATGAATCTTCAAAAAAATCTCATTTAGTGAATGAAATTATTTTTGAGAGGTTTACTGTCAGTCACCTTGCTTTTTGCTTGGGCAGTCCATCTCGCTCCAGTTCCTACCTATAAAGGCTTCAAGACCAGAACTTCAATTTTTTTCAAAGGACTTACAGATCTTCTGTAAAAGTTTACATTTTCTGTTGAATATAACAGTCAGGTGAGTTCTATTAAAAAAAAAAAAAAAAAAAGAAAACCCTTTGAACATTTTTGACTCTGCTTTTTTTTCCCCAGGACATTATATTATACAAATTGTGAGAAATCTGTAGATATCTGATGCCTAATGTTACTGAGAAACCTGACTTTGTCTAGTAAGCTATCAGTCCAAGAGTAGTCTAGACTCTTACAATTTACTTTAAAATAAAATACAGTTCCCTCTTGACATCTGTACCTCATTTTTTAGTGATGAAAAACATCAACTGTAAATTTTATCTTGGAGATATGAATAACTGTTATTTCCCTAATTGTCTTCAAAGAGTTGAAGACAGCTAATATTAAGCAAGTCAATATTTTTATGTAGTTTTAATATAAACTGATAAACTATAAACTAGGGCTTTTGAAAAAAATCTCATGTGCAGTGAGATGAGAAGACTGAGGCTGTTTATCTTACAGAAAGAATGAATAAGAAGGAGCACAGTAAAAGAAATCACAATGAATAATTGTGTGCCTAGGTAGATTAGTTTATTTGTTTAGGGCTTCATTCACTCTTTCTAGCAAAATAAGACAGCCAATCAATTTAAAGTATATGAATGAAAGTAATTTCTTTACCATTCCCAGTTAATGCATTGAATTTCCTGCTGCCAGAAAAAGATGGGGGCTGTTTCGTAAGATTCAAGAAGGGGAAGTGACACAGGGCAATAATAACATCTGCATTTCCATCCTCACAAAGTCTCTACTAGTTCTACAGCATGATTAATCCTCTTATAGAAAACTATTTTGCAGGAACTATATTTTCTTACTACTTAAGCAATTAAAAACTGAGGAAAAGAAAAGTATATAGATGTTTTTTCAGTGATTCAGTTTTTACCAGACTTGTCAGTAGCCCAGCCCCTGAGTCTGGTATTTTCTCCATTGAAAACAACATCTCAGCAGTGCTTGTTTTCTTTTTTCTCCTTCTGTCCCTTTCTTTTAAGTAATATTTTAATTTTATTTTTCATTATTTCAAAATCTCCAACGTCTCCAAAAAAATGGAGACGTTTTCTTTAGAACATGTAGTTCAGTTGTGTCCTTCTGCTGCACTACTCTGTTTATCCAAGAAGTTCAGTAATAGGGATTGAAATTGTGTGAGATGAAGTTGGAGACAAGAAAAGTAGAGTGCTGAGCAGCCAAGAAAGTCAGCTGAGAATAAGGCATAATAAACTAGGAAAAAATAGAATGAGGAATAAGGAAATTAAAAGGGAATTAGAAGAGTTAGCTGTGATGGAGGACAACAGTGAAGAAGATAGAGAAGCAAACAAGAGGCAGTTTAACACCCTGGCATGGGTAAAGAAAGAATTTAACATCCTTTGTCAGGCAAATATTTGCTGGTGTATTAAGAAGTCTAGAAGATATAATGTCTAACAAATCTGAACTCCCTAAACATCCTGTAGCCATAGAAAAGGACAATGTGAACTGGATCAATGCTGGTAGATTGATGCCATATTTTTCTTCCAACAAATTAATCACAGGCTCTCTCTTTATTCACTTTTCTCCCTTTTATGTTGTAAATGGCTAGTAGGAATGTTTTATACTTCAGATGTTTTTAAAAGGGAGTAAAAAAAGGCCTTTTTGTTTTATTTTGCTGATCACACACTGTATATCTTAGTGTGGCAATATTCTCTTCCCATCAATGGTTATTGTGAACAATTACACAACTAGTCATTAATTGCTGTCTTAAACTGAATTTTAATTAGCAAGTTTCACAGATAGGATAGTTTCCTAGATTTTTGCCCTGATATCAGCAGTGACTGAATCCTAAATGGTATCTGTAATGAGGAAAATTAACCACACCAAGCTCCTACTCTGCTTCCCAAACTGAGCTCTTGTTTTCTCACTCTGCATTTGTATAGGTGAATTATCTTTCATGTTAATGTAAAGGTTGATTTAGCTTCAGATAGTCACAATATTTATTAAGATGCTGATAAATTCAGTGGAAAAAAATGCAGTAATCTCTAAGGAGACCAGACTATCCTGTTTTTCATATGCCAGGATCACTACTGAGCCATCTCACCTAAATTTAACATCCTTTATTATTTAACATTCCCTCTAATATTGCCTTTGTTAAAACAGAAAAGAAGTGATTAATGCACTAATTGTTGTAGCTTGAATAAAAACTGTCTGCAAATTAGATGAGATTGGGGACAAATAAAAGGAAATAGGTGTTTGGTGTCTGACAGGAGCAGACAGTGGAGTTTAAACATGCATGACAAAAAATTAAGCTGAGATAGAAAGCTAAGCTTAAGCAAACTCAAAAGAACCAGGCTCATGATTACATTTTAAAACACTGGATGGAAATTTAGGTATCCTAAAAAATGATGAAATTATATCATTGTGTCTGGGAAACAGCCAGCAGTATTCTGCAAGTGTTGGAAAGGAGGTGAGGTAATCCCTACCTAGGCATTGCAAGACTCGCTTTATGAATATTGAACTGTGCAAGAAAAATAATAAATTTAATTCAGAATCAAGGCCCCACTGTCCTGTACTTGGTTTTATTCTATATGTAGTAAGGGATATATAAAAAAAGATTTTCATCTATGTTTGGAAGATACCCTGCATGGGACATTAAAAAGAATCAAAAGTTAGAATGTGTGAGAGTGCCCTATACACCTCTATGAATTAGACCCCAAGGAGATCTATATTAATTTTTTTCCCCCTCAAATACAGTGTTAAAATCAAGGAGACAAATCTTGTGGTCTGACTGCTGCTTCAGCTACTTAAATCCCCAAATTGCACACCTCCACTGCCAGCGGTAAAGTCCCCTTGATCTTCAAATTGTCATTCTTAAATCTTACCAATGTCAGAAGCTGGGTGACTCTCAGATTTAAACCTCCAGTTCCTTTGTCACTAATACAGAATAGCAAAGATGATGAGATGTTTTTTTAAAATGAACAAAGAAGAAAAAAAAAACAATTATTTTTGTCCTAGTTAAGGAAACCAATAAAGCTTAAAGCCAATTAAAACATCTTTGATATGGCAAGCAAAGTTAAACATAAATATGTGCCTTTGTAGTAAATTGTGTGTCATCTAGTGGGTCACAGAAAGGATAGTCCCTCATATATATGTGTGTGTATATATATATATAATTATGTGTTGTTTTCTGAACTTTTCCTTTGATGTACCCCCAGCAGGTGGGGGGCTCTGGGGGTTCCTGGGTTTGACAAGTTTAACTCTTGGTGTGCTCAGGGGCACAGCTCTGGTACTCACACACACCCTGTTGCAACTTTAGGGCAAATTTGGGTTTCATACCTAAATCCCACTGACAACCTTGGTCCCATAGTGCTGTCAACAGGTAAGTTGGACTCTTCTGGAGTTTGGAGATCATGTGTATATTAATGCAGAAAGTAATTTATAAACTGCTGAACTGTTTTCATGCTGCCTATACATTCATACTCTTCTAATTTGCATTATACCAGCAACACTGTCCCTCTAGAGAAAAGTTGATTGTACTTACAGTAATCATGTCCAATACCTGTTAAGGCAAGTAACTTTCATAGCTCACTGTGCATTGCACTGAAAATGTGCACCTCAATGTTGTCCTGACAATAATCTCTGATAGGGTGAGGCTTTTCAATTCAGCTGATGATATTTGTTAAATTAAAGTTTGTATTTCATCTCAGAGGTAGTTGGCACATAGTGACACTAAAGTACAAATTAATGTTGGAGTTCCTGTTGTTATGTTTAGATCTTTAGCCTTTGAAAGAATGAAAATAAAAAAAATAAGTAATTGGTTTTTTAAGTGTCATAGTCCATTTCTTAGCTAGATTGGTCAGAAGTGAGAATTAAATAGGAAGAGATACCAAATTAGGGAGAAGATACTATTGATATAGAAGTGGGAATGGAGTACTATCTTCTGTATTTGCTTTACTAACCAGTCAGTGGCACCACAGTGCACTGTCACAGCTGGTAGGAATTGGGTTAGTTTTTTAAATTTTATTTTCAGTCATTAAATTAAACAAAATTATCAATAATAACAGAACCCAATACTGCTATGTAACCAATCCTCGTGAGCTGTAAATGCACAGACATTTCAATTACTGTAATTTGCTGGCCAAGCAAATATATATTACAGTTTGCAAGAATTCTTTGCTCTATTATTTTCCAGTACATTTATCAAACATCTTTTATCAAGGTGTCTGTGGCTTAGTGATGAGTTTATAGTCATTGTCCTCCTTGACAGTTGCTCTGTTGGCCTTATATATTATATCCAATTCTGAGGTGAATTTGTCTTGCCATGCCCAAGACAGGATTGGATGCAGTTTAACTGAAAGTCTTAACTACCAAACTTGCCACATGTGACATACTTGTTTTTATCATCACTAGCATTTGTCTTTCTTTCATATGAGTTAATTTATATGGAAAATAATATTTTATATTGTAAACAGGACATATATGTATCTCTTTTCATGTCTGTCAAGGAAAATGTCTGGTTTTCTTTTTTCCTGAAGCCTGTACTCCTTTTATCTAAATAATTTCATTTACAGTGTGTTGCATGGAAAATTTCACTAATAGCTGTCTTATAAGCACAAAACTAATATTTCTTGTTTTCTTGTAGAAGTAGTGGCTTGTATCTTTGTTTTCAAGGATTAATAAAGCAGAAATGTTAGCAAAAATGTTTATAGAGCAAAAGCACTAAAGCTTGTAAATGACTGAGAAAGGATGGAGTTGCGGAGAGGGAGTACTGCTAAACAAGGGGAATACTTAATCCCATTCTCCTGGTCTGCTGTAGTGACTGAAGGCTGAGGTTCTGAACAGGCTTACAAAGTGCAGAGATGTAGTCATAGATGTTTGCGACCTTTTCTGCAGGCAGCTCTTCTTCTCCTGAACCCAGTATTAAGAGCTCAGGGTCTTTCTGCTGATGCAGTATAATTAGTTTTTCCTTTGTTTTAAGTGAGAAGAATCTGTTTCACACCTTTTGCCTTGTATAAGATGATTCCTTTTTTGGTTTCGGGCTTTTTTTTTGGTGGAACTTAAGAGGGAAACTAGACATTATCTGTGATGCAGGTTTTATTGTTTGGGCCAGAGAGACATCCCCCCCCAGCTCAGAGAAAATCAACAACAAGATATTTCAGAGCTTCTCCAAACATCACTTTACCTCTCCTGTGTGATAGTTCCTGCAGTCTTGGCGCTTACTGTGTTTCTGAGTGAGAAACAGCTTCCTGTGAATAAAACCCAATCTTGTATTCACTCCCTGTCCACCTCCAAGTGCAGGCGGTCAGCTCAGCCCATCAGTTGGATTTGCCCTCTCTCTCTCTCGTCAGCACTACCGTCTGTCAGGGAGTCACCTCCTGGTCCCCAAGGGGCAAAGTGCCCTCTGTTAGCTCTGCTGGCCTGTCAGTTTTAGTAACTGGACTCTCTGCAGTAATTCAGAGCGAATTTGCACAAGTATTCTTTGTCAGGTACTTTGTTCTGTCTTGATTAGGTGAAATTATTATTTGTTCCCGTGCTCTCACCTGAAGACATTTTCTTAGTGCAAAAGCCACTGTGTATCTCCAATTGTTTGGAATCTTTGGACACTTCCCTTGATAGTATATTTCTTTTTGTTTTTTTTTTTCCTAGAAGAGCACATAGCAGATCTTAGCACACATGTGGTAACTCAGGGAAATTAAATTAATTGGTTAAAATCATGCAGGAGGCTGTCAAAAAGCAAGGCTTCTGGATTTCCAATTTTCACACTAGTGTTCTGAGTTAGTGAATGTTTATCCCTCTTTTGAATACATTTTAAGCAAACCTCCTCCTATGTTTCCTAAATTGTTTCAAAAATATCCTCCACTGCATATACAGGAAGATTGTCTGTATCAAGATGACAAAGTATATTCTTTCCTGTCTAACACTTAAGGTCACTTGTATATTTGTTCTGTCCCAGTTGAAACTAAAGTCCTTTTCCCCCTACTACTCTTCCTTCCGACATCTGTCTTTCCTGGCTGCAATCCTTCTGGATTCTAATTAGGCTTCCAATGGTTTGGCTCAGGGTGTAACCATAACCAATTTATCATTCTCTTAATCTCCCTCCAGGACATTCATTGAAAGAACAGTACCTGAATATTTCCTCTTTATCTACAATTTCCAGTCTATATCAAACATGAAATCTTGACAGATGGAGTCCAATCTGTCACAGTGAGTTAGTGTGTTTTTCTTCTGATTCAATGTATTTATTGCACAAAGATGGGAAAAAATGTGAAGGTGAATATTTAAGGTTTGAGTTATAGAACATCTAGTTGGTTTGGGCATGTCTTTTGGTTGGGTTTTTTAATTTTTTTTTTTTTTTTTTTTTTTTTTACGACTGAGAATCTGGATTGTGTTTGATGAATGAGAAAACAACATGAGAGTTGTTTTTGTTGTGATAAGAGAAAGAACAGATCTGATCATAACAAAAACAGATGTAAAGCCATAACGTAGTCCCTCATGTTATCTACTCCACACTCTCACACTGACCAGCAAAGAATGCAAGGAAACATTCTGCCTTCTGCCAACAGAGCCTCTGCCAGCGAATCAGTGTGTAAGATAGTTCCTGAAATATATTCTGTGTAGAAAAGTGTGATAAAAAATACTCTGCCAAAGCACTGGGCCAATCAATCAAGTGTTAATGATGGATCATGAGACCCATTTGTTGACAAATAAAACTTTGTGTGCCCTGCCAGGGAAACCAACTGTGTCACATGTCTTTCAGTGACTGCCTGAAATATCATTTGCAGGCGGAGAATTTATTGATGGAAGGGGCTGATTCTACAGCAAACCCATCCAACTGAGTTTGCAGGTGCATTTTAGCCTTAACTCTTAATGGTCCTTGGCCCCACAGAGAATACTGAAGTGTTCCCTAGACTAAGGGTTCTGCGGGAGGGAATGGACCAAGCCCAAGTATAACACAGGCTGGTTCATTTAAACCTTGCAACTGGTTTCAGTATTTTTGACCACGTGATGCAGATAGTATGGCTGCAGGCTGGAACAGGAATACTAAATGAAATGTTTTATTCTGCTAGGCAGCAGAGCTGAGCTGTTATGTTTAAAACCTCAGAGGTTCTCCAGTAGTGATCAGAGTTGGAATTCCTTCTATTGCCATGCCTACGAGCAGGTTTGGGAAGCTTTTATGGAGAGACCAAGTCAACTGGCTATCAGTACGCTGGTACTTTTTGTTGCTCATGAATAGTTTTTTTTTTTTGTTATCCCAGCACTTATCTGGCAGGTACAGGGAATAACTGAGTGCCCCAGTAACTCTGAGTGATGTTGTAAGAGATTACCATTGCAGGAAAGGGAGCACTTGACCAAAGGATCACTGAGGTGTGTATTCAGCGATCCCTGGCTCTCTACCTGCCTTTACGTGCCAAAGTAGTAATGCTTTATTCATAGGAGCTGAGGAAGGAAATTGTGATATAAACCTTGTCATTATTTGTTACTTCATTTTTTCCAACTCCTTTGACCCAGCCTACACAGAAGGAAATGTCTGGGCTCTTGAGGAACTTTAATGTTAAATTGTAAATGACAATGGCACAGTTACCTCCACTATAGTAGGTCAGGACTGGATATTCTGCGTTGTGGTATCTAAAGAGCTCTGTATAATGACAATAATTTCTTTGTTTTATCACATAGTTTCTGCTGATTATCTGTTTGTTTTTCTGTGCTGTGTTTTATCTAAAAAGCATAGTGGCATGAGCCCTATCACTGCCTTCATATTGCCTTCCTGCTCAAAAGGACAGTCGGGATGAAATGTTTCCTGGGAGAGAGATTTTTCAGGAGAATTTTTGAGCTCTCAGGATTCCTTAAATGAGGTGAAAACTCTTCGAGTAATGAACTGGAATTTTATGTAGTGCCCTTGTGCAAAAGAATCACAAAAGGCACTTGTTAATAATATCTAATGTTAGGGAACTAAAAGGGCAAAGTTTTAGCCCTCTGTACTATTAGAGATTTTTGATTCCCTTAACAAAGGATAGAAGCTATCTTCTGCTGGAGAGCCTGGATGAATGTTAAGATTTTGATGTTTTGTGCCAAATTTTTGATCTGGCTTTTGCAATTCCCCTTTTTTTTTTTTTTTTTTTTTTCATTAAAGGCACACAACCTTTCTCCTCCCCTTCATTTTCCCCTTGCCCTCTTCCTTATCTCCCAGAATATTTTGTTAATATTTACGATTCTATATGCTATCTGGCTTTAAAGTAATTAAGGAAATAAGAAACTGAAACTAAAAACTCCAAGTTTTTCCAGAAGCAGTAAGTAATTTTCCTAAGTAATGCATGTCTTCCTTAGTCCAGAAAGTATTTAACTGATCTGTACTGGACACTCTCAAAATATTCATTTTATACCTGCAGCAAAGCATCAGAATTTAATTTCAAAAGATTTGATTTATACGGCACAATGTTAGGTGATTGATGTTATATTCTGGCATAAACAAAAATATTGATTATAACTTAAATAGGAAGCCAGAAGCTACAATTGTCAAGATGAAATCCCTTTGTCATACTTGTTCACAGGCAGATATAAGTGACTGCAAGAAGCCCCTGTTGGAAGTATTGACTCTCATCATCCTGAATCCTTCAATACGTTGTTTGATATGAAGGGTATTGGGTAATTTTAAGAGTTCACTGACTGACTAGTTTGCTTTTGGAAAAAAAAAAAACAAAAACAAAAACCACACTTTGTTGTGCATTCAAATGCTGCTTTGGGTTTTGGACACAGAAAGGCCATCATATGCTGCAGCAGTCTGTGCTTTTCCCAGCAAGCACAGCACAACCCCTCTCTCTGTCTCTCTCGTAATCTCTTATGTTAGAGAAACAGCTCCCCAATCATTTACAGGCTCATAAACACAATCCAGCAGCATCCGTCTGCCCAACAGAGCAGGGAAACAGCTCAAAATGAAAGCCAAATAAAACAATAACTCACGGCAAACAAACAGGCAACTACAACAATCAGATCATGCTGCAGGAGCTGTTCCAACTACCCAGACACTTCATTAGGCATGGAATAACAAAGGAAAATAGACCAGAGTCATGTCATTTAACTCTCTTACGCAAATTACCTCTCTTGTTTTTCCCCCAAACTCCTATTTATTCTTACTTTCTGCTTGAGGTGAGGAAATGCAATTTGGGTCTGGAGACGGAGCGAGTTGTGTTTGGAGCCACAGGATTGGGGATGAAAGAGTTCTTGCATTCTAGTTTTTCTGTCATTGACATTTTTCATAATCTTTGGTACTATAGCAATTTTCAAGATCAGGTGTGGAGACATTGTAAACAACGGATGTCCTACAGTTTGTAAAAGGTCACAAACATCTACCTACTTCCAGTGTTTTGTTGAACAGGTGGGTGAAATAGTAAATCTGTGAGGTACTTGAAGCAGTACTAAACCTATGAGGTTTTAAAGCTGATTTCCCTACCTTAGAGGGAGCTTCAGATCTTTGAAAAGCAATTTGGAGCCTGGGGCTTTGGAATATCCACTGCTGCAGACGATACAATTTTTATAAAAGGAAAAAACCCAAATATAATATTTAGATCTTCACAGTCTATTGATAGGGTTTTTCTCATTAGGTAACTGATATAAAAACGTTTCCATCATTTAATCAAAGCTGACAAGCTTTACAAATATTGTTGAACAGAGAACACTTTTTCCCAGTATTATGCGAACTGGGATTTTTCCACAAGATATCCATGTGACACTTTACGTGACTTGTTTGAGAAGAGGATCATTTTGCATGCCCTGGTTGTTGAATTGACACTCATGGCATTTGATATTGTGAACAGGGGATGATAAGGATGGCACTTCTGGGCGTTTTTGAGGCAGTTTTGGCTGGCACGTCACAGCTTCAGTGCTCAGCAGGCCTCACTGAGCCAGGTCATTTCACTGATGAGCATGTCATTAGATAAGTCGATATTAAGGGAGAAACTGAACAGCAGAAGATAACTTCAGTCTCTTTCTGTAGCCCTTGTTGAAAATGTAGCTGGTGGGATTTATGGCAAACATTTTGGGTGTGGCAAAGAATAGTGCTATTTAGGAGTTATCAGATTTAAACCGAAGTAAGCATTGCTGGTACTCAGTGTTCAGCTGGTGGCATCTCTCTGTATAGATAAATACAAGATGATTTTTATTGTTTTTGTGACTGGTTGAATATCAGTTATTAAAATGTTAAAAGTCTTCTACACCGACATCAGGTGTATGTGCAAATGTGAGATATTGTGCTAGGACATTGGTAATTGGTACAATTTTTTTTTTTTTGTTCATACCTGTTAATTTGTCAGTGTGCTGATTTTGAAGTAGGCAAAACAACAAAAATATGTTGTTTCAGCTTTGGGAAAAAACTATTCTACTGAAATGCTCAATGCTCCTTTGTAATACTTCATTCACAGGTCTATTTTATCCCTTAAATAAATAGCAGTGGGAGATGTTCTATATATTATGCATATTAATTTCTTTGGAGAATACTAACTTACATTCCAGGTAACAGTAAATCATTCACTTGAATCCTAACATTCAAATCTGTATAATTTCTTGTGAAGATCTCAAAAACTGTATACACCAAAGAAGCATTCTGAATCAAGGCCATGGAGCAAATCATACTGGGGAAAGAGACAAGGCTGTTGTGATGGAAATCAGGCAGATTAAACTGTAACATTTTGCATGCCCTGGTTGTTGGCCATTACTGTGCAAAACTCCTGCACATGTAAAAAATAAAACAATAGAGCTACATTTCCTGGGTGTAAACATACTGGGTGTGAAAGGGGACAGTATTTTTTACGATCAACACCTTTGGCAGAAATCTTTTGGTAAAAATACTGCTTTACACAAAATGGGAAACCCTCAGCTCAGGAGGAAATTCCACTGGAACCTATTTCCAAGTGTTTTAAATATTTAGCTTAATTGCCAGAGGTGCAATTAATCCTGCTCTGCTGTGCCCTGCCTAACTTCCCTATCCCATACTGAGCAAAACTGCCCGTGTTGCTCAGCCTTCAGGTGCTCTGCTGGCCGGGTACTTCTTATCTCTCTCCACAGACCAGTCAAATGCTCTGCAATATAAAGAATGTTTTCTTCCTCCTCTCTGCAGCCAGATTTCTGGCTGTCATCACTCATGTGAATGAAGGTAATCTTTCTTTTAGTTTTTGAACTGAAAGCCAGTCTTCCGGTTCAGGGACGAGCAATCCCTTACCTTTTTTATCTTCCCTGGTGAAAATCCGAGGGCTTTTGTTGCAGGCACTCCGGCACGGGCCACTGCTTTTGCCAGTGGCATTTTCCCCAAAGTGGAGCACTGACCAACTGTCCCTACAAACTGTCACACTGCACCCTCACGGTCCAGGGTTCAAGGGCCCATTAGGGTGCCTCTGTTCAGTTTAGTGTATCCTGCTAATTTTATTTCAGCAGCTAGATGTCTCTCTTTCCTCCGTTTTTAAGGAATAGCAGGTGAGCTACTCTTGCCTTTAGAAAAGACTTGTTGCCCTCCATCATTTGTCCATTTTAGAGGCAAATTTTTGCTATAAATCTGTAACTCGGTGAGCATGTGACTTGATTTTGCGCCTTTTTCAGATCATTGATTGTTTCCCTCTATTAATCTGTTGTAGCCTGACGCTGACCTATGTTTTTGCTTTTCCTGTTCCTCTGTACTTTCCAAGCAGGATTGTAGATTGAGACACTTTCTGCCTGTGGCATTCTTACTTTCTCTTAATAACATTGGTTTTCCACTTCCTGTTATAGTTTGCATTTTGTGATATGTTTTAAGTCAGAAATACCATGATGTAAGAACTGAAACCTCTGGTGGAAGAGGAGGATTCTGTCTGTGCCGTTCTGGAGAGCAATTCCTTTCTTATGAACACTGTATGTACTGCAGGGTCCTAAATGATGTTGGGTTTAGTGAAGTCAAGTGGAATATTTGGAATCTGGAGAGATTTTTATGCCAGAATCTGGCATGTTTTTACCATGCAGTGGAAATTTGTGGGGTTTTATTTTAAAATACTTTCTTCTTGTTCATGCTTTCTCTTGTATTTCTCGTGTTACCTTTTCTTTATTCGGGGCTGTCCTCAGGTTGTTTCTGCAGGTGTGGAATGACTGACAGAAACTACAGGAAAGGTTTTTGTTTTGTTCTACTTTGTAGTGAAAGTAATATTGTTCCTCTCATGTCTTTCTCTAAGCTGTTAACTCTAAGGTTAAAATACCTCCAGCTATTGTAGCCCAGCCAGCCAGCGTGCACTTCAAATGAGTAAAGTACATTGCTATTCCCCTCATCAGAAAATGAGACAGCATAGACAGAAAAAAGAAAAAAAATAGACTCTCCATTTGTATTTTTCAAATTTCTCATTAAAAAACTTTTCTTCAAAGAGCATTTGGAGGTGGGCCAAAGAAAATTGTTCACTGTTGTTAAAAGAAACCAACTTGTCAGAGCATGGAAAAACTGTATTCACTGGTGTTTCCTGTTGCATGTACAATGCTAGAAATAACTTTTTATATATATCGCTGGTCTTGGCAATAAATCAGTTTTTCAAATATCTAGTATAATTAACATAGTATTCTTCAAATTTTGAAGATGTTATAAGGCAGAGATAACTTTATGCTAGCACATGTCTCAGGTGCAAAATAGTCTTTGTAACACATAAAGTATAAAGTAATAGATTAATTATTATTAGATTACTCAGACAACTTTTCCATTGTTGGTAGTGAAGCTGGTATGCAGTGTGATTACATATTGTATTTATACTACATCTTTGCTAGTAAATATTATGAAATTTTTAAGATAATGTGAGCTTTTGTTTGTAACATGGCTGAATGTCTTAAGCTACTTGAAGTTGGGTAAATTGGGTAGACTGATTATATAAATTGCCTGTCTCAGGATCAAGACCTACTATTTAATATAGTTTAATTTTAAATGCTGATATTCTCAATAGAAATAAGCACACATATATATCACCTTTAATATACAGAAAATATATAAATAATATGTATTATGTCCCATTTTTATCTGTTGCATTTATGTATTTGTTTTGTTGCACAAAGTATGCAACATATAAAATGTATTTGTATTAAATATACACTTATAAAATTTAGTAATATTATTGACATGAATATATATATGTGCCCATACAGTAATATGTATTTTTATATATGAATATATATTCAAATTTTTTTGTGGAGTGAAATACTGGTGTAAGTGTGCAGTGCATGCTTGAAAGTGAAATTCCATCCATGTAATTAATCATTAAGCTTTTCTGAAAACCTCTGAGCACGTTGTGCTGTAGGAAAGGAAAGAAGAATAGATACAGCATTTCTAAATGCTGAATTTCTTAGTTTGGCTCAGGAGTTTAGACTTGTAACTCCATTTTTATACTGTTTGAAGCTTTGAGATATGTGGCTTTGTAGGTATAAACGTTCATATTGTGTATAAAGTAAGCTATTCTTGTCCCACTTGTATATTCATTTTTGTAGGAGGTTTTCAACCCTTCATTTTTGTTGGTTAGCAAATAATGTTTAAAATAAGTCATTTACCTAAATAACAGTATTCTAAATGTGTTTCTTATTCATAAGAGGAACATAGCATGTATTTTGTAAGAAAGTATTGAAATTTCTTAAAGTCTCATTCATGGACAATACTGACCTATAAGTTGTAACAGTGTGTGAACACAGATTTCTGGTCAAACTCTGTATAAGACTATGTTTTTAAAGACAAAGAAACACACCTGCACAGGTATATGCAGACAGAGACAATCTCCCTGTGCCTGTGCACTCAGCTGGATGTGTCCAAGGCAGGTTTGGCTGCAGAAGCCACCCCCGCTTGAGTCAGAACCAAGCTGTGAGCACTGCCTGCTGCACCAGGGAGGGATGTCTTGAACAACATCAGGCTGAAGCAGAGGTAGAGTGAACTCCCACTGAGTGGCCTTTGTCCCTCCTGTGCAAGGAGAGTTTTAAACAAGGTCATTTGAAACAGCAAGGCAGTGAATCACTCCTTGGGGTCAGGAGTGAAGGGGAGGCACTTTCAGAGACAAGAGTGTGTTCTTTAACCTACCTGAACTTACATCCAAGGGGAACTTGAGTTGCACACTAGCAGCTTATGTTCCTGGGAATATGTCCACATATGTATGTGAAAGCTGGGCTCCTAACATACATCCTGAGTGCACGCTGGGCAGTCAACCTTTGTACCTTTGGAAAGTTCACCCCAGTCTCTTCTGCCTGCTCTGTTGCAACCTACAATAATAACTCGTTAATCAAGTGTCACCCTTACTAATACAGAGGAGCTCTTTTTTTATTGCCTTCATTTATAATAATTTAGTTTATACTTTACAATGTTATTGATTTTATGAAATGGCTCATTACATTTACACAAAGCTAAATCATTCAATTAGATGCTTTAAATTAAGTCATATAAATTTCTTACTAGATTTACTGTTGGATTGAATCGGAAATCAAGCCCTAAGGAATTATTTTTTAAATAATTATTGGGAAGGCATTCTTACTTGTGTCATAGGCCAGCAAAAGAATATAAATAGCTCAGAAAGATTTTTTAATTATTAAAAACTAGATCCCATTTTGTAAACTGCTGGGTAGTATAAGGAGTGGAAAGTTCGCTTGACTTCTTCTGCATGAACTTGAAAGGGGAAAAGCACCATCAAAGGGGATTTTCTGTAGGTTCAACTAAATGAAAAAAACATTATTCTGGAGAAAGGTCCATCAGTCAGCCCTTCTTACAAAGGCATGTGCATAGATACTGAAAAGATGGGAGAAGGGTCAGTTTAAGATCTTGGCTTCCTTGTGCCTTCTGTGCTGTCCTGCAAAGACGGGGTGAAATCTGGTCCAGGAAGAAATCAGTCCACTAAATCAAAACCTTTGCAAATATCAATACCAGTCATGAATCAGTCAAGTGTTTTTAAACATGCAGTTTTCTTCAGCTTTTCCTGTTTCTTGTTTGCTGATGCTACTGTGGAAGTTCTTCTAACATATGAAGCTAAGAAAATGAAGCACTTATTTTGCTCTTTTAAAATTGAAGTGAGGAGAAATATACACTGGAGGAATACAGGCACATTGGAGACAAGTGTGTTCGGAAATGCTTAGGTGAGTTTGGAGCACTCTTCTTTGTTATAACACATAGTTTTGAACAAAGTTATCTTCAGTTTAGAGGCAGTGAGAAAAGCACATTGTCTTTAAAATCTCAGTAGCTAAAACAATAATTATTTGGAATTTAAATTTTTTTTCCCTTTTATTCAAACTTGTCAAAACTTTTCCACAGGGAATGCACTTTTGCAAACACTTCTCTATCGGACAAAAGGAATTATGGAACTACCAAGTTCAAAGTCTTGTAAAGCAATAGTTCTGCTGGTAAGTACATCCCAACAGTAACTAGTGGTGGAGGCTGTTGTTGGGATAACTGTGGGGAACAGAGCTGACAGCCCTGACAATGGCAGGAGGTGTTTGCTGTAGGGACAGGCAGTGCAGTGGCACATCCATAAAGCCCAGCAGTGGGACTGGGGCTGTTTCTGAGATGTTGGGATTTAAAACACTGGCTGTGCACTGGCACCTCCTCTCTACTTTCTACCGTGCTATGCCTATAAAATATGCATTTTGTTTATATTCTTTTGTCATTTCTACTATTTCCTGTTAATGTCTTATTTTTTCAGTATTCTTTAGTTGCCTCTATCTCTTTTCAGTGTGAGCTGCAGTACAGTTTTAACAATTTGCCTTTCTATTCCCTTTGGAATAGTTTGTCTTGCTGCTCTCCCTTCAACCTCCCTTTGTCACAGTTGACAGGCTTACCATCTTTAATTTTTTTGAATAATTAAAAGCCTTGAAGCTTTGGTTACCCTCTGTTGGACTGTCAGGATTTTTAGCTTAAAAAACTCATAATTAAGTGCTCTGAGTTCTTCAAAATATTACAATGGTTTCCTCTGCCTGGTAATAAAAGAAGCTTTTTGTGTTAGAAAAGAATCAATCTGTTCCTAACAAGGAATTATTTTTTGTGTGCACATGAAATTTCTGGGGGATATTTTTAATGCCCACTTAGTGTACCTTTTTTTTTCCACTTTACCTTGATTTCTGATTGTTTCCAGAACTGTATATATTATGTTTAATGAAGAATTGCCTCTTTTCATTTTGTTAATATGTTATGAATTAGTAGGGTTTATGTTTATTGTTCTTCTATCTTTATTCAGCATTACCTAGAGGTTCTAGAAAAACGTTTTTCTTTTTTAACCTCTGTGTGTAGGTGTGCGTCTTGTGTAATCCTTAGCAAGCCTTTTCACTGTGTCACCTTAGAAGCAACTGTTGAATCCCTAATCACATTTCTAATTTAAAGAAAAGACACTTCGGGTTTTTTTTACATGATGTTAAAGATTCTCCCCTTCAGTGCTTTTCTTCTCAGTGTGATGCCCCATCACCAGTGCTTGACCCATTTCTGCTGCCTGTGGTGCAGTTCTCCTCAGCCTGTCAGCTAAAGACACAAAAGACCTTAAGCTTGAAACAAGTCTCGCATACCTGTCCTCTTCTGTTGTCAAATTAACTTTGGGTCAGTCACATCGATGCCCTTGCTAGGACAGAGCTCCTTGGCTGGGAGATCAACAGAAGTACTTGGATGGTCTCTGGTTTCTCAGTTTTGGCTGTAAATGGAACACCACCACTTCCCTCCCCTCGTCACGGTGCTGTCTGTGGCATTTCCAAGGGCTCCTGGTGTTTCTAAGGGCACATCATGGGTGAGTTGGCACTGCTTTGCCAAAATGTGAACTTCATGGACATACAGGGTGGAAGTGGCTTATAAAGCACATCTCTCAAAGTTGTCAGCATCCCAGTCAGTAGAGATGTGGAATTTGGTAAAGGGATTAATTAGAGAAGGAAGGAGATCAAAGTCACCTATTTGTTTTTATTTGTTATTAGCTCACTTCATGTGTACTGTCTGATTAAAGCAAGCATCTTATCCTATCCTACAGTAGAGGGGAAAGGATAAAGCTCTTTGGATTATTTTGCAGTTTTACTCAGGAAACTTTGATTAGTTCAACCCCAAAGTCTCCAATATGATTTAGATTAGAATTCTTTCACATCTCAGCAGCATCATGCTGAAATGCTACTCTGAAGTTGTTCCTTTTCATACTTGTAATCCTTGTTCTGCTACATATAAAGTAATTAAATATTTGTTGATTTCGAGCTTTTAATCTGAGTCTCTCAAGACTCATCTTGAGAGTCTTTACCAGCAAGACAGTTAACATCTTTTCTCTCTGTGTCCCCCACTGAATTCATAATTATTTATTCAAAAAGCAATGGTTGAAAATCAAGAAACATCTGCTCAGAATAACCAAGGAATTGATGGGGAGAGGAATCACTTAGGAAATGGTAGCAGACAGCCCAACTGAATTACCCACAGAGATGGAGACTTCCCAGTTCCCAGGCAAACTCTCAGAGTGGTCTGAGGAATTTCAAGTGTGTGAAATCCTCCTTTCCCCCCTCCCTCTACATGCCCTTTCCTCTTTTATGCAGTTTTAAAAGAGATTTTGGTGCAATGTAGTACATAACACTTGCTTGTTTCTCAAAAAAACCCAACTATGGTGAATAGCTTGCTGAGAGGTTGAGAAGAATGAAAAACGTTTAAGTAGCACATAAATCATGTAGCAAATAAGTAGTTTTGGAACACTGCATTTCATTTGCCTGTGGGGCATTAATACCAATCCTAGAGGACAGAACAGAAAGAATAAAATTGAGTTAAATAAACCCAAAGAGGTTTAGCCTTACAAACTCACCAGCAGCATCAGTGCCAAGCAATAATTCCTCTCCTGCTGGCAGCAGGAAGGTGGGTGAGACAATACCGTCAGTCGCACAAATTAAGTCACTGTGGCAGAAACACAACACAAATAAATAGGAAAAACAATGCAAAGAAAGAGACTGTTGTTGCTGCATAAACCTTCTTCCGAGCTGGAGGCACAGAAAAAGGAAATGTAATGACTTGTGCACGTCATCTTGTAGCCTGGCAAGCCCTTTCAGAATAGAAAAAGAGCGTAAGATGCCAGGAGAGGTCTCGCTGCACATTCTGATAGAGAAAAAGGGCTTGTAGGTAGCAGAATCTCCTCCTCAGAGACTGGGAAACAGAACAAGTCAACTGTGCTGAGCCCTGGAAATTTAACAGAAACCCTCATCAGGGTTAAACTGAGAGAGGAAAGATAGTTGATAAGAACACAGAAAGGTTTTTAATCACTGCCATTTAACTGCTATAATATTACACATCAGACTTCTAAGATATGTTTTCACAAAGGAAAGAAAAACATAAAATCCATATTTAACAGATCTAGAAGTTCATATAACAGCATAGAAGATGATTTTTCTCCTCTATCAGATTATAAATTTAAGGTAAGAAAAATACATTTTACATCACTTTTTATCTATAAACATCATACTGATATAAAGTTATCTGTTGTATTTAAACTTTTTTTTTTAACAGTTTTAGCACTTTCTACACATGATCCTGTTTCCTTGCTATATTTCCAACTCAACTGCTTGTAGAGATTTCAGAAGGCTGCAAACAGAGGTAGAGGACATCAATAATGCCAAAGAAAAGGGAGTAAGTACATGTCCCACATGCTTCTCACAACAAGTTACTAAGAAATTACTGTGGAACAACTGTAATTATAACAATTTAGAATTGCACACTTGTACAGTATTCATTTTCTCTTCTACTCCTAAACTAATTTAGTCTGGCTACATTGATTTAAAAGTTACATGTAAAGTCTAGTACCCAGAAAAACCTGGTTCCTTACTAAGAATGTACTTAAGTAGTCCAAATTGTTATTTCTTCTGAAACCAGTGCTCCAGACTGACAGGGACTGGGATGTTGCCACATCCGTTCGCTAGAAGTAGTACTTGGAGAAGAGAGAACATACTGAGAGAATACGGATGTTCATATCCTCTCTGGATAGCACTGGGTTTTTTTTAGTTATTAAATGTCAAGAAAATTCATTTCACAACAAACAAGTAGCTGATGATAGAGACAACAACTTTCCTTGTGTATTCTGCCTTTGCTAAGACTGCACATTGTGTGCTGTAACGCTTGATCCTGTGTGCTTCTGTCTGCCTCCACCTGAGCAGTTTGCCTGGGGATGAGTCTCATGTGGATGGGGCAAAACTCTAATTTTTCAATTCATCTCATCTCACACATATTTTTTCTCCCATCCACAGTGAACCCTGGGCAACATGGGATTTGAAGACAGATTACCTTTACTGCATGAATCCCTATTGTGGTGCTGCATTAAGACCACGACAGGCAGGAATGGGAACTGAGAACAGAAACAAGGTTGTCAGACTGACTGGGTAGGCTTGACAGGAATGAACCAGGCCAGTGGCTGCATCCATACAACTTCTAGTATTGCAGTGATTTCACACCAGTTTTTGTTCCGCTTGATGCGTAGAAGTTTCCCCAGCTGATGGTCGAGGTGTCTCATTCCCAACTTGAGCTGAACTTGAACAAGGGGGCTGTCAAAAATTTAGATTTCCAGAGTGGTCTCAAACTGTGAGGTAAAAAGAACAGAGATATACCCCCTTTTGTCTTGACTGAGTTCATACTGCAGCAGCGCTTGCTGTGAGGTGCTGGAGGTGATCAGGCTATTTTGAATATGATTAAGTACATCATCTTGTTTCTGCTTCACTGTCAGCTCTGAAGACCCCATCTACTCAGCACACAGCCCCCAAGTCTGAGAGGTCAGAAGGCCTTCCTAGCCGAGAAAGGTCATTATTTGATAATGCCAGTTGGTAGCTGACGTCCAAAGTTTATATTTATAGCCGTGCTTTCTTTAGAAAGTGTTCTTGTCCTACAGGTCTAGTTGAAGACAATAAAAGCTCTAGCTTCCAGGATTCCATATATTAACAGATTAAATTGTTCAGGTCATTAATTTTACTGTGAGGCAGGCAAATCATTTTTCTAGGAGTTCAGAGGAAGATTTAGTTCTTATACACTTAGCAGTTGGTTCTGGGGAACGTTTTTCATCCTATCCCCAAGAAAAGGATGTCTATATCACCCTAAATGCAGCACAAATGTAGCTTTTTTAAAAAAAGAGAAAGGCATTTAAGTATATTTTTTAACTTAGGAACCTAATGCTTTAAGAACTCCCAAGCATATATGTGTGGAATCAAGAGCTGGACTCGATGACCCTTGTGGGTCGCTTCCAATTCAGAATATTCTGTGATTCTGTGAATTATTGAGTTTCATCTCTTAATGAACCTTTGAGAATGCTTAGGCTTGCAATTCAACGGCTCCATAGTTATTACATTTGCCTTTAAGTTCATGTAACAGATAACCTTGAAAAAGAGAGATGGCTGTTGCAAAGGATGGTGAACGAGGGACTTGACCAAGATGCACAGGGGGCCTTGAGAAGTTGAAAAAGGAAAATGAGGAGGAGGGAACCTGCAGTGCAAACGGACATCACGAGTGTAATGTGATTCCTGTTAGCTTGGGCAGCTGTTTGATTTATCCAAATCCTTTTAGAACTGGTATTGTTTTGATGAATTCTTTGAATTTTTTTTTTCTTTTACGATTCATTATGTTTGACTTTCTTGTCATCTAAGGTATTAATGGATGTAACTTAGTCACAATTTGCCTCATTCAAGGAAGAATCTTATTTTAACTTGTCATAAACAAGTAAATAAACATTTCATTTACAAGCTGCCTATTTTCATCTAGTTTATCTCATTTGAAGGTAAAGATTTATTAGCTTCTCTCATGTATACCTGGATGGAAAGAACATGTTTAACAATAGTCATTTATGAGAAAAAATAGTTTCTCACTTAACCCCATATACTTCAAGTTACTCGAAGTATAAATTTAATCAGTTGATATTTATTTATGAGAACTGAAACTTAATCCTATTCAAACTGCCTTTGTGAGGTACTAATATTCTAAGTTGATATTGGTTGTTAGTGATGCGTGAACAAACAGGGACTTCATCAAATGAACAGAGAAAGAAAATTCTATAAATCAAATATTTATATGTATGTATATGTATTCCTCCATATTTATTATAAAGTTATTTAGAATTCAGAAATTAGCAAATAATTCTAAGTGATTAATTATTCATATTGTAGTACCATAGAAAAAATAAGGATGTCAGACTCGCTTCATAATTTTTTCAGTAATTTTTTATAAATTGTCATGACAAATTTCAGAAAAAGAATTCAAATGTTTTAGTATGTATTTAAATTAAATTGTAGAATATATTAACTTAGGCATGCATGTACATAAAATCAATAATTATGACACAAGAAAACTACCTTCCCTCTGTTAATAGAAAATAAAGGCAAATTTCAACAGCAAGAAAATTTGTAATAGTAAGAATTCAATTAAGCTAGTCCTTAGCTTAATCTTTCTTTTAATAAATACATTTGGGTTAGTAATTGCCAATTGGAATATTGGAAAATTAATTAAACATTATCTGATATTGAAATGGTCATGATATAACATACGAAAAAAAAGACAAAATATATTCTCAATGCTATATTTTTCTCCTACATATTAAAGAAAAGAAAATAATTAGTCTTTAAGAAGCTACAAGAGGTTCTTGAATACAAGGTTAACATTTGTACTAGTATACTGGAACAAAAAAAGGCATTCCTTGCCAGTATGTGACAGTTCCATGAACAAATTTGTCAGGAATACAGACAGGACCACTGGGGTTTCCTTCCTCTCACATTAGTTTTGCAATAGGTTCTGCCAAAAATCTTGTTTGTTACATATAAATGAGAAGTCCAGGATTCTGATCAGCACTTTTGTTGATAATTAGCAAATTTAAAGCCTGCAGAAAGTGAGTGGTTCTTTTCATATCAGGATATGATTTATTTTGGCAAATCACTACCCCATATTTCAAGTTACATCACTGAAGTTTGGTGATACATCAATCCCATATAAGAACAGAGGAAAAAAAGAGGAAAAGCAGTGTGAATACATTTCTTGGAAACACTTGCTAGCCACAGTGGAAAAGCAACATCCAAACTGCCCCAGTATCATCCAAGAGATGCAGGTATCCCATAGTTGGTGGTAGCAAACCATTTTTGCAGCCGATTCACCTGCAAAATTCTTCAAGTTTATATCAAATTCATTTGAAATTTGTGATTCATTCAAACCAGTTTAAATGTGAATTCATTTTTGGAGTGGTCCCTGTTTTCATTTGCAGACATGGTGAAAGGGAGCATCCTCTGATCCTAGAAAAGCGAAGGAAATGAACTAATCTCACAATTTTTTGGTGGTTTTCTGCTCTTTCTTAATGTAAAGTAGAAGGAGTTTGTGCAGCTAGCTTATTCTCGGCTCTTTGAAGAGCATGTGTGTGAGTACCTGAAATGTGGACAATCAAGCAGTATTCCTGAGTTTTCAATCAGCAGGAAGCAGGGCATAATTAGTTTTATGCAGTTATTGCTGTGACCTTCCTCAAATCTTAGTTCTGTAATCATAAAAACTTAGTGCTAGCATTTATTTGTCAGCCTCGTATTAAATGTCTTCCTCTGCTATTTATTTATATTATTAATACATATAAAAGGGTATCACAAGGTACTTTGCATGAAAACTAATTTCACCTGCTGTGGTCAAGAGGTAAGATTGTAGGTTTTAGCAGAACTGTCTGAAACAATGTTCCCAGGTAGAAACAAGAACAGCAGCTCCCCAAAATTTGAAATAATAAATGGCAGTCCGTCTTTCCCAAGGGCATTTTAGGAATATTTAGCCTGTGAACACATATGAAAACTGCAGTGGACTGCAAAGAGTACTCAGTATTATTGAAACTGAAAGGCTGCAAAGAGGTGTAGAAATAAATGGGCTCCTAGAGGCTTTTTTATAGATTATGAGGGGAGGATGTGTTATAATAAAAGGTAATAAGAGCTTTCCTGCCTCCGATAGACTCTACCTTCAACTAACCTACAGCTATCAGGAGTCAGTAATCCATGCTGGATAAAGAGACTTTGAGGAGCAATTTTATTCTATTGCAATGCACCAGTTTGCACAATGGATTTGTTCGCTTTTTGCAGGCAGCCTTCCTGAGGGACAATATTTCTGAAGCTCCACAAAGCACCTTTTCTGTTTTCATTCTGCAGCCCTTTAATTGGATGAATGGGCTGCAGGGGCCTGGAAGTTGGACTGGGTAAAATTTGCAGTCTTTGAAAAATCAGCCAAACAAAACATGTCAGGCGGTTTCACATGACACTGGGATAAAGTGAACATAAAAGGGAAGCCTATTTAAAGAACAGTGCATTAATGTTTTACTGGTATTCACTTCAGGCCGGTATATTTTACATGAGTCTTCTTCCCTTATGGGAAAGTAATATGCTCTGAGTTGACTAAGTGCAGATCCTTTTCATGAGAGGTTGAAGGAAAAGGCATTGGGAATGCAACAACAGTGGTGCACTGAGCTCAGAATTGGGATATAATGCCATAAGGCTAATTAACATCATGTTCTCCCATTGTGTTCCCTTCGGGGGAATTGTGGTTTTAAATGATAAGTATGTAGATTGAAACATTCTTAATCTAGGCAAGTGGTGCAGTAAAATATTACTCGCTGAATAACAGAAGGAATACAAAATGGAGTATGGGTGGTATATTTCAAATAAAGTGCAGAGTGTCCTTTTTCACCTTTTCATTGTGCTTAGTAACACTGATTTATTCACTGAATAGAAGATGGAAGATGTACTGTAGACTAGGAGTATAGGATTTGCTTTATTGCAATCTATAAAGATTTTCCACTTCTGATGGGTTTGTCCTTTGGAATATTTTTCCTTTGGTGCAATCTCCATGCTCAGCAGTGACAGGAAAAGTCACACAAAATCTTTTTGAAGGGTCAATAGAAATAAGTCCTTCATGAAGCATTGATTTGCTATTTTTTTCCTTGCATATGTTAGATGCTTCAGAACATCTCTTATGGGCTGCTACTGAAGCAGACTCAGTGGTGCAGCCACTGAGAGTTCCTACCTGTCAGGCACTAGTTAGAAGACTCATTGCAGAAACACAGAATCTTTTCTTTCTTCATCTCTTATATCTAAATTGATACCCAGGATATTTCAAGACAGAAGTCTGACTTATGATGGTTTTTGTTTTCATTATGACCCATATTAATTTATCTTTTTATTAACTGCTTTTTTGGAGAACTTTTAATCAGTGTAAATAAATCATGACTCTAGATGTCTATATGCACATATTCAAATAGATTAATGTCATCTTCAGGTGGACAGTAAAAAAATACATTAATTTAATGATGAAACTTGCTCTGGATAGCTGTATTTGGAACTTTTGTTGGCCACAAATGTCATCCTTACAACTGGGGGTAGCTGTGCATCCTCTGTTAAGAGTTCTGTTCATTGACTGAATATTTTAAAGATGTGGTAAGAGAAACTCCTCACCTATGGACAGCAAAGGACTGAAAAGTCATATATGAGGTAGGGAACCATTCCTTCAGGAGGACTGGTTAGCAGGATGAGACTTCAGCAAGATGCTGGATATGGCTGCAGAAAGGGAAGGGGAAGGTGCATTTTCCCGGAAAGATGCAAGAGATCCATTCTGGGAAAAGGGAAGACTGTGAGTGTAACAAACACCTTCAGGGTGAATCTATAAATCAGACTGGGAAAATGAATAAGAGAAAGGTCAGAGAATATATTACTCTCTATTTGAAAGTTGCACAGGTAAAACAAGTATTTGCTTGGGAAAAAAGCTTAATATGAACAGGTACAGCTACTGAGCTGTGCTGTGGTGATGAGGAGAATGTATTGCTATTTGATTCTTCATAGGCATTATGGCTTTATAGGCTTTCTTTGCCTTGAACAACGTTTTGTCCTTTTTTTGAATTAGGCAGAATCCAAATACCTCTAGCAGAGCTGAATTTTGTGACATGTCTAGGAATAGCAACAATTGTAGGTCTGAGTCCAATGATTTTGAGCTGCAGTTCAAACTTCAAGTGTAGTGCAGATCACAGTTTAAAATGCCTGACAGTTTTTGATTTGTCATCTGTCACTGAGGGAGAGAGCAAGTTAAATGGTCTGTAGTAAAAAACGATTGAACAAATCATTTAAAAAAAAAAATAAGAAGAATGTATTTCTTTTTCTGCGTGGTTGCTAACAGTAGCTTTTTGGTATTTTCAAAAAATCTTGTTTCATAACAAAATAAGTAGCACTATCTATGTAGAAAGCTGCTTGTGTTTATGTATATATATATATATATTCCCATATATGTGTCTGGTTTACATATGAACACATGTACATATTGTACAGCTCACCACTTCTAAAGAATATGCAAAAGATTTCCTATTTTTCCTTCATTTTCCTGCTCTGAAGAGGCTGAAAACAGGAAGCTGCCATTTTCTGAAGTAATGGATAAAGACAAATAAGAAAAAATCATTACATCTCCCAATTCTTTTTCATACAGCAGCTCATGTAAAAAGGGAAAACCCAAAACGTTTAGGGTTTGTAGCAGTATTATCCTTTACAATCAGTATGATCCATCTCAGCCACAGAAAGTTATATGGTTTGGGGAGCATTTCTCAGGGCTTGTAAACAAAATGTACATGACAGAGACAAATTAAAGCTCATGTGTTTCATTGAGTGACGGAGGTTTTTAGATTACATTTGACTGAGGGCTGAAACTTGGTTCTTGGGTGTGTGCTTGCTTGTAGCTTTTTTTGTTTTGGTTTGGGTTTTTTTCTGAAAGAAATGGTCATGTAGAGGGTTTTTTATCTGTTTGTTAGGCTGGAGGTTTTGGTCATTCCCACTACCACCCCTTGCTTTCCCATTCTTCTTCTGTGCAGGATGTAATACTTGTTCTCTGAATCATGCTGGAACATATTTTGGGAATTCATAGGATTATCACCAGGGCTACTGCTATCAGGCAGAACACATGCACATTTTATTATCTCATCCAACAGGTTTTCATTTTCTATGCACATTGAGTCAGCAGAGAGGGGGAAACATGCTGCCATTACTACTGGCAGAACTCGATAAATATTATAACGGTCTTTTCAGTCCTGCAGAAGCTCATTCTGTCATGATAATTCAAAATCTAAGTCCTTATTTCCCGTCTCTTCCTTTCTCTCATCTGCCCTTCCAAAATGGGTGGCATCCTGACCCTGATCTGCCTAAAAGATGGTGCATATTACTGGGCTATGAATTGATTCAATCAGTCAAATGAATTTGTGGAGCCTCTGAAACGTAAATATGCAGCTGCAACCAGTGTCTCCTTTTGGGAACTGTGGTCTCTGGCAGTCAGTTTGGAAGATAAGCCAGGCACATTAAGTGAAAATAACTGTTAAAGAAACTAGTTACATTCACTTTCTAATACCCTGCAGAACACCAGTCCGATAGTTTAATAATCTGCTTGGATTGAATAATGATTTGTTGTGTATATACAGACTGCAGAGCATGTGGATCTCTGAGTTGATTAGCAAAGTAAAACCTTGCAGGGTTTGTGACAAAAACCCAAGATGAGAAAAGGTGAGGTTATCACAGGAACCACATCCATGTGAAGCTGACTGTAGGATTGTCACTGTGTGTGTGCTTCTGCTATGGATGCCAGGTGCGACCAAAAACTCCTGCCATGTACCCACAGGCATCAGCAACTCACATCTGCTTCTCTAGTCTTTGGCCTTCCCTATTCTCCACTTTCCCAGCCGGAAAAAAATAAAATCAAAGCAAGTTTTTCTTGCAGAATTGTATCAGTATGAGTACACATACCCTAAATGCAGCTCACTGCTCACAGATCAGCTTTCTGTGCATTCCTGACCAGGTTACCTCTCCTGCAGAGCCTGAGGCAGCGGGATGGGAATGGGACACTGCACCACCCAGTGAGTGAGAAGCAGCTGTGCTCTGGCACAAAATGGGAATTTCCCCTCCTGCAATCTGTCTCTGGTAGGTGCCTTTGATAGTTTGTTGTATAGACATGTTTTTTTATTTTAAACAGACATTTCATTCCTCCTGTTTATTGTAGATTGGAGATGATGTAATTCAGCTACTGTAAGAATAAAACTTGTGCCTGCGATTTTAACATCTCTGCACATCTGAACTTTTAAAAAGCTCTTGGTGTGACATGCAATGCAATCTACCCAAATAAGTAAATGTTTTTATTTTGAAACAAAAGTGTCTTTTTTTTCCTTTTCCCATTGCAATTCCTTTCCTTTGTAGGTGACCTCTGTGTTGTGGAAGAAACGTTTCTCTTACTGTAAGTTTCTTTGTTGCTCATTTTGTCTAAATGTGTTTTAATAACTTCTCATACCACTCCTTGTCTATCCATTTGGAGTGTGAAATCCTTTTCTTCATGGATTTTTCCTGTCTTCCCAGTTGTACCTGTCTTCCACCTCTCAGTCCATCATGTGTCATTTTCAATATCAGCCTTTTTTTCCCCAAAGTTAATCCACTGTTCCTTGTTCTTTTTTTTTTTTTCCACATTCAAACATACGTACAAAGATGTTGGAAATTCTCTGTGTTCTAGTTATAACAGGACAGAAGTTAGGTTTGAAGCTTGTATCTCTCCTATAAAAAATTTGAGGAAGGTGTTCTATTATCTTTCATTGCATTAACAATAATATTTCTGTCACTGTCTATTTCAAAGGGAGGAAAAGAGCATTTAACTAGTTAGAGTATATTTTCACAATCAGAAACCAACCCATTTGCAGCAAAGTTAATTGGAGATCCTCTGCAATTTAGGGCAAAACCCAAAATTAATTTTATTGTATTGGAAAGGAAGCATTCAATTAGAACTTAACTTGGCAGCAGGAATGAGGCACATGGATAGGGAAGAGGAATTGTGCTCATAATTCAAGGACATTATGCCAACAAACTAAGAAATCTATTTTTCTAATAAGCAGAATACTCTTAGAAATAAATAGCACATACTTTCCTCTACAGCAACTATTTCTTATGGCTTAATCAATGTCAGCACTGTAAGAGCAAGCCTTTATTATCCTTGATCATGCCTTTTTTGGGTTTAGATTAACAAGACCCAAATCCTGCCTATATTCAAGTGCTCTGATTATCTCTTTCCAAGCATGTCCTTGACATGTTCACCCTGAGCATTTCTACAAGGTAGGACTTGAAATGAAATTCATGATTTTGAAGATCTAATTTTTATCTTGCTTTCCTCTATGCTGGAAATACTTGTCTTGAACGTACAGGAATTGCTCTGATGTGGGGCAGTCAGGAAATACAAAGTGTTCCTCTTCAGCTGGTTGGAATAGATGAAAGCTCTTTGCCCAGCATACAGCTGGGAGTGTGCAGAGAATGCATTACCCTCCATAACCCTCTAGGTAGTGAAAAACCTGATTTTTTGTTTTGTTTTGTTTTCCAGCTGTGCCCTCCTCTGTTTACGTTTTTTTTTTTTTTTTTTCTTTTATGAGCCTCATCATAGGTCTTTAAATATGGGATGTTGTTTGCTAAGATACCACTCCATTATTCCAGGAACATATGTTCGTGACAAGTACAAGTCATGAACATTTGAATAGTCTCCATCTGGCATGAATTAACATGGTATCATAATAAATGAGAAGTGTTAATACTAAGAAGCCTGTCTGGGAATTCTAGATTTAACCAATACTTATAGCTATGTATATGGAATTTGGGTTTGGTTCTGATTTGAAGAGCATAGGCAAAATTATTGATTTACCTTTCAAGAAGAGACTGCAAGCCACAGGACACCTCCAGTAGTGTAATTCTTGAAATAACCTGATTATGCAGTAAAGTGTCTGTGAAACACCCAGGTGGTTTTTAGCTCTTAAAAATACTTCTAAGGGAAATAAGAAATGAAAAAAATAGAATATGTTACTATTTGCTATAGTGATGACAGCAATGCATGGGTGCCAATTCAGCATTATTTGTTAACATATGTACTTTAAACCCTTCAATGCCCCTTGAGTATATAACATATATCTCGTATCCATATGGCCATATGGAGACACTGCACTCATTTAAATAACAAGTGCACAGTAAAATTATCTCGGCCCCAGAGTGCATGTTGTTTATAGCAGGGAGTTACTCTTACTTCCTAAATTAAACAATTTTTTTTTTTCCTGTAGAGCCTTAAGGCTAAACTATTAACCAATAGAAATTCTGAGACAAGATGAACTCTTATAATATAACTAACACTAGTCTTTACTCACTACTATGTATTCTGTAGAACAGTTAAATATATTTTAAAAAATCAGTGTTCCCGCTGTCGCTTTTGTGACTATATATAAAGCTTTACTATAAATTTCTGCAGTCTTCAGAAAACTTTCTCTCTTTGGTTTTCAGGGTTTTTTGATAAAGTATTTTTTGAATATATGGAGGAGATACAAAATATAGCACCACTTTAGAGGCTGTACTTTTTGTTATGGTCTTTGCTAATACTGATGTATTTAAGAACACAAAAGCTCTGCTATGCTTGAGTTAGACATGATTTTATTCTATAAAGCTTTCCTTTTCTGGCCATATTCCATTTAAAGTTGAATTTCCCTTGCTGCTCAGAGTGCACACATGCTTGTGCCGTGTGTACACCTTCCTTACTACCTAAAGTGGAATAATTTGCACTAAGAAAAGTCTTCTCTATTTGGTATTAATCTAAAAGGAAATGTAAAGACAAAATTCTAGGTCAAGAATTTTACAATGTTCTATGTAAAAATGCTCAGAAAGGTATATTAAGATCTATTGTGACTTATGGAGAGTTTATAAATGACAAAAGTGCTGTGCAGACCTTCTGAAAGTTCCAGAAATATTTAAGCCAAAAGACAGGCACGGGGTTTCTCTAATGACTAGGGTCAAATTTCCCCAAAAGGGCAATGAGCAAACAAATTCATGCAAAAGGGCTCTATAGCCATCATGCAGTTCAATAGGTGACTGAAGCTGTTTTTTTTTTTTTTTTTTAACCATTCTGCTTAGTTTTGCTTAAAAAGACAGGCAGTAATGCTCCAAATTACTCCCAACTCTTTGTTTTGTTGTAAGGTTTGGAAAATGAATGCATCCTAGAATAGTTCTGGGTTCTGTGACATCTTGTTAGACACAGACAACATTCACAGCATTTGACCAAAACCAAACTTTGGATGTGCTCACAGGCCCAGGTGGAGATCTCAGGTGTGAGGGACCCTGGAGCCCTTGCCCAGCTCACTCTCTAGCCCACATTTTCATCATACTCTGCTGCAGCAATTTCCCCACAGTTCTCCATGGTGTAGTGTTTGTGAGGAGACTCACCTCCATCAGGAGACATCCCTTTGGATTCCTTTGCACTTGGCTAAGGTGTTCTCTACAGAGATATTCATTCTGAAGAAAATTAGAAATTGTACTAGCATGAGGAGTTCAAAGCATAGAAATACATAGAACCTTGAATTTTCTAGGAATTTTCAACAGCAATTTATCTTTTCTGGTGAACCTCCTGCGAAAGCCAATGGAAGACAAGCAGGGTTTTTTTCCCATCCTCTAGATATGAGTATGCCCCTATGTAAGAGTCAGGAGTAGGAAAGGGGCAGAGTCTGGCAAATTGCATAATTCAAGCCCTGTTTTTAATAAAGGTCCTTTGATTTGGCAGTGTGGAAGAAGCAGATGGGTGGTGAGATAGCAGTCTCGGCTGGCTGCCACCCCCAAGTAACATACAGCCTCCTTGTTTAGTGTGTCTGGGAGTAATTTTCACTGACATACAAAGAAGTATTTTTAGGAGTGATGTCAGTTCATCGGCTGAACAGCATTGTTTGGCTTGCTGAAATGATTCCCAAAAGCACTCACTGCCTTTGAGAACGGCACTTTCCTCTTTGTAGAATGTCATTATTCTGCATGGTAATGACTGTTTTGAAGGGCAGGTCAGGTAGTCAAATAAATGTGTGGTTGGTGCTTTCTGATTGTTTCTAAAATAGGCAGGCCAATTTCTGCTGAAGGAGAGTGAGTCTGAAGTGTGCCAAAAATCATTCTGATTTGCTAGAGAAATTTCAGTAGCTGTAAGCACAGCCAGGGGAGCTGGGCTAATGTGCGCTGCAAAAACGATCATGTAATGCTCACAATGTGGTCATCTTATCTTTGTGCCTCTGTGCAGCCCATACAGCAGAGACAAATGGGGAGAGGCAGCAAAACTGGCTCTGACTTGTGACCCAAAAACATAAGCATAGTAATCACAAATAATTGTGTCTGTGCTGTGAATGCTGCTTGTGTAGACATGTATGCAGTGTTTAGTGACACCAGTCAGGAAACACGATTCATTTGGGTTATTTTCCATTTATAGCAGTAAGAAATGCTAGAGATTTTAAATAAGTTTCTTTGAAACTCTTTGGACCGAAGAGGCTGCATTACAAAAACCTGAACACCTGAACACCTGCAAAACTCTTTAAAACATTTCCGAACAATTGAGAAACAGGTTTGTCTGGATTTCCGAGGAATAACTGTCCTAAGTCACTAAAGCAATCTGCAGAATTCCATCTGTAATTACTGAACACACTCAAAGAGTGAGGAATAATAAGAGGAAAAGATGCCTAAAGTTGTTGCGCTCTTACAGTGTATAATGAGCATGTCAGGTAATACAGCTATTCTGTACGGCAAAGTGCAATCTTTCATCCTGTGTCAAAAAGCTTCTCTAAAGTGCTTTTCATATTAAAAGTGTCAGGTATATATCAAGGGTTTTTTTCTCAATTTTATGAGGTAGAAAGTGAAGAATGAGTTAGTGATTTGCTAAGATCACTAAGAAATCAAAACCAGAATAAGGAGCTCAGTCCTTTCCTTTACTCTCATGACATTTTAGGAGTTTTGCTTTTTAAATAGTTTAGAAATGGAGGAATGATACATTTAAAGACACCAAGTATTACATTCAAGCCAGTGGGGTTAATTCATTTCAGCATGTGCCTGTCATTTTGTGTCACTGAATGCTAAGCCCTCATTTTACAATTCATCTAAATGGATTTGTTCACAGCTTCCCAGTAAATCTATTTTATAAAAAAATTCTGAGCTCTCAGCAGTATTCTTGACAAGAATCAGTATTAAACCAAGGTATTTTTGGTTATACTGTGAAAAATGAAAGAGGAAAAGCCGGTGGTTGAGTTATCTCAGAGCAGTGCCAGCCATGAGCTCTGTCCTGATTTTGAGTGTGGTGGTAGAGGTGCTGTGCTGTTGTGAATAAAGATGGAAGTTCTTCTATCTTATCTTTCATCAGACCAAAAGTATTATGGAAAACAAGGCACTTCATTGCCAAAGAGCTCATCTTCATGTCTGGCGTAGCGTGGGCGCCTCTGAAACGAGGCTGAGAACCACAATTCAGAATTTGGCTACCAGAAGCTGTCCTTTCTGCAGAGTTTGGGAGAATGGCCTGTTCATTTCTTACCACCTTTTAATTTTCAACACATGTTCACATAGATCTGTTCCCCTTCATCCCATGGAGGCTAGCAATTTTAGCTAGTCATATTAATCAGTTCAACTGTTAAAAGATAAAAGCAGCATGTACTTTACAACACTAAGGGATATGATCAAGGGAATTGATACTGACCTTGTTCCTCTTGGCAGTTGTTCCCAGTCTGTATTTAAATGAAGTTCAGTGCTTTTGTTTCATTTCCCTAGAAGTGCCCGTGTGCCTGAAATAATGAATTGTTCAAATAGCAATTTTAACCCAGGTCTTCAAGCGTGAAGTTTCACGACACCTAAGTTCATCTAACAGCTTGCTGCTTCCTACTGGGCTTTCTCTCTCTCATCCTGTAGTCCAGGCACTACTCCAGCTTCTCCTGTGTCAGCTCCAATACCTGTCACTTTTTTTTTTCCCTTCTGAATTATTATTTTGCTGGCGAAAAGCTGAACTACTTTCTTGAGAGGTCAGATGAGCACGTGGCTGGTGCAAGAGAAGCTGGGAGCAGTGGGATTGCCCCTTTTGACATGAGCAAGCCCTTCAATCCTCTCAGGTGTCTCACAGGGTCCACCACAAGCTGTATTTTGACAAATGCTGAAAGCTGCTGCCACCAGCAGCCCTGCCACCTCCTGCTGCAGGTAGCACATTCCTTCCTGTGTGCTGGTCCTGGAGGCCCTGGTATGTCCCTTCTGAGCTGAACTGAGGAACTGATATGATACAACTAATGAGTTTTTAAAAGGAAGTGATGGTGCTGGAGTAGTTCTCCCTCCCATTTCACTGCAAGACTCAACAGCTGGTTACTCTCTTGTTGCAGCTCCTGGTTTACTTGGGGTTTCTGCTTACTCATAGGAGTTACATGGGATGTCTTCATTACTACCAGCTAGGGTCTGTTGATCTAGATGTTGGTGGAGCTATTCTGTACTATTAAAGCAAAAAAAAAAAAAAGTGACATTTTTTGAACTTCTGAGACAAATCTGACATTTTTTAACCCAAATTTGTCAACTTGTTATCATCCACAATGGTGAGAAGCTGTGAGCTGCAGCTCAGAGACAGAAAATTCTTAAGCAGCTTTTTAACTGAAGTAAACTAAATTGACCCATTACAATTTTAAACAGACCTGAGAAAATCCACTCAAATCTAGTGAATTCCGCACTACTAGAAACATAAAGATTTGTATTTTCTGGGCACCCCTGCACACTCTCCCCTGACCAGGTAGAAAATTCCCAACTATTATTGCCTTCTCATAGAACATTTTTACTGCTTTTATGATTGTTCCAAACAGTTCTATGAAGTGAATCACTCACATTAATGGAAGAAATCTGTCACACTAGAAATTCTGGAAACTTTTGAGAAATTAGGAGATTACAGTATTTGAGTCATATCCAGCCTATTAGGATTTCTTCTATCCAGCAGTTATTTAAGCAGGTGTTTGCAGAAGGCAGTAAGAGGTCTGTGTGCTATAGCTGTGTGTGTGGCTTCACCTTTCCTCACAGTAGTAGCAATGTTGTTACTAACTGGCAGACAAAACAGCTGATGTTGGCAGAAAAGACTTTGCAAACTTGACTAAATGGGATTTAGCAAATTAGATTGAATTGGGTTATGTTGCAACTTAATTTTGTTTTGCATTTTAAAAGTTGTCCTGTAGTGATATTGAGACACAATGCACCATTATATTAATGCATTATCATATTGAGGCTTTTGAATGTATCTCTTAATTCTATAAAAAGTGGGTAACAGCTTGATGGAGTGTGGATTCTGCAGTTGTTACTGATTCTAGGATGCATTTCACTGTTTAGGGGGGTTTATATTTAAGAGAGTAGATTCCATTTATTTTATTTATCTTATATATTTAGAAAATGAGACTATTTGTACTAAAGCTCTTTGAATCTATTCAGATAAAAAAAGCTCAACTATATCACAAAAATTCTAGCTCCAAGTGTTTTTCTTTCGTAAGTACAAAACTTTTACATTTTAACAGGGCGTAAGTTGCTGGATGATCACAGTGACAAGTAACCTTCAAGAACAAATCTAAAAATATTTTAAACAGGTTGTTCCAGTGATTTGCACTTCTATAAAACTTTGAATTTGCTGCTTGTGCTACTCTGTTTTGAGACCTATGTATAAATGAAATGAACCTGTATTTGTAGCTACCTATTTTGAGATATCGTTGTTTTATTTGCAATATATGGAATAGAAGATAAGCTGTAGAATCCCCATCTCAAAATACGACTTTTATAAGTTGGACAGGCTATAGAGGCAACACTGCTACCCCTTAGTTATCTTTACCTGTGCAGTGTAATTTGTGCTTTCTGGCTGTGCTTTTCCCAAGGAGAAAAAGACCTTCCCTCCCAAAATGATCACAAAAATCAACTGTGTATGGTGTAAAGAGTTTGTGTAGGAACTGGCTTGAGATTTAGGGAGAAAATATTTGAGTTCTCAATAGAGATATAATGAGCCACCTGAAGCCTTAATGCTCAAACTGCTTACTTTATCAGTCGGGCTTGTAACTGCCCGGAAAATGTTCTTTCAGCTATATTTATGTAGAGCATCCAGATGTCAGTTTGCTAAATCACAGTCATATATTCTCTAGAGAGATTTTAGGTCTTGTTTCTAGTTAAACGATCCAGCAGGTGGTAATCAGAATTCAGATCAGATGTCAGCTGCACCAGAAGTTTTCGTCATCTCTCTTTCCCCCCCTCTCCGTTTTTGTGCCTGTTTTCACTTGAGGTGGGCAGAGGAAAACACAAAGCAACATGATAACGCTTTGATTGCTACAGTAAAAGAGGTTTTACTGTAAGGATAAAGAAGGAAATGTTAATGACATTTCTGAGCAGTTTACTTTGGTTTTCTTAGTTTGAAGAACTGACTGACTCAATTAACTATTTTAATAATTAACACGTTGTGAAGTCTAAATTGAAGAATTAGAAAAATGGTAAGGTATGTGTAGAATGTATTTTAGATTTAACTAATTTGTTCTGAATTTTATAGAGAAACAGCAAATGAAACATTTTCTTTCTCATTCACTGGTACTACTTTTTCATCCCAAGTGTATGGTTATGTACTTTACCCTTAGTTTTTTTCTGAAGACATCATTACTTTTTGGAGATTTTTTAATTTCATCATAACTAAATCTGAAGATTTCATATGTTTGAAGTCTTCATGGCTATTCGAAATCTGTAAGTGTGGGGGTTTTTTTATTGGGAATGTTTGATTGAACAGGTTAAGTTTTTAAATTCATTAGATAGGAACATTGGAGAAACATCTTTGCTGGTAATTCTTAATTATCATTTATTCAATAACTAATATTTTATATGAAAACTCTATATATTCATTGTTCTTTTGCATAGTAAGGCTCTCTGAAAACCACAACATTATACTTTTCAAGTATTGTCTATGGAGTAAAGGAAACATAAATGTTCTCTGGGCTGCATTACCTCCCAGGATAGCATTTATTCTCCGATTATTGCCTAAATATCTGGTTTTATCTTAAATCTGTGTCCTCTAGTGGATTACTCTGCTATTTTATTGCATGGCCATGTGTGGGCAAGAAAAGCCAATGAGTATACAGTTAAAGATGAAGATGGAGTTTTGGTATTTGGAAAAAGAGAGGGGGGAAAGCAGTAAATGGAACATACTTGTTTCAAAACTTTTAGACCAGTTTTGTTTGTGGTGCACATGTCAGCTGTGTGTGAGCCCCAAGCAGCAAAGCAACGCTTTGTTCCAAAAGAGAAGAGGCTGAGGGGTGTGCTCATTAGATGCAGTGCAGCATTCCTGGGGAAAAAGAAACAAACCACAAACTTTTTTTCTAAAGGTAGTGCATAACTTAGGGCTGTCCCTTGATGGCAGTAACTTTTGAACTGAAAATTTATATACATTCCACGTGCTTGTTTTCCTCTGCAGTTCATGAATAAATGAACTAGTAGTGCAACAACAATATTATAGCTCAGGGAACTGCAGTTTTTGCGGACTGTCAAGTAGATGGTTTATGCCGTACCAGTGTGGTGTATAAGCTCTATCAGAGCCTTGGTCACCTCGAGATGAATATTGATAAGACTTAAATGCTATAGCAGTCAATTTTGTATAATTTTCTCTTTTACCCAATCTATTGATCTTTATGAAAAGGGAAAGTAAAGGAATAGTAATGCTGCCTGATTTTACGTCTTTCTTTCTCCTTTTTCCTGTTGACATCACACTACTGTGAGTTATTTTCCATTAACATAATAGCATGGACTCCAACTGGAATGAGTGCAGTTCATCATAAAGCTTTGAGCCCAGCAGTTCAGCCAGTTTTAACTCTGCTTCAGTGTCTCCTTCTCTTGTTTGTGCCATGTCAGTTTATCCATGAGATCTTTGAGATACAGCATTGGAAGTCCTGCTGAAGTCAAGATCCACATCATCACTGCTCTCTCTTCATCCTCTTCTCACAGGAGAGGGCTCTGGGATTCATCAGGTGTCATTCTCCTTGGTAAATCCATGCTGACTACACCCAATCATTGTCATGGTTTTGTTTCATTATTTCCAGTACTATAACAAAAATGAGTCTTTATTGGAAAAAGTTGAGACTAGAAAACAAATTATTTATATTTTATATTAATTACTTAAGTCATACTTTGCTGTAATAACCTGTATTACTGTAGATCTGCGGTCTTCCAACTTGTAGGAAAAAGTAATATGATCATGTATCTTCACCTTCATGAGCTATTTTTAACAAACTTTATTGTCACACAAAAAGTGTAAATACATATATTTCCAATATCTGAAAGAAATTGGTGTGGTTAGGTATTATTTGGTTCCACAGGTCTAGTTCACATGGAGACCACCTAGAACTGGAGAACCACATTTCTGTTAGTGAAGTATCAGGACTAAAGAAAAAAAACCAGAATTTATGTTTTATTTAATTGTGGTATCAAAAGAACACAAAAAGTGTTTTGCTGTTTATAAAGGTTGTTATTTAAGTATGTTAATTGGCCGTTTCCACTCTATTTATTATCAACAGCTTGACAAGTTTAGAAAAACTTTTCTGACTCTGTAACAGTAGCTGTTTCTGAGTTTTGCTAATTAATAGTGTCCAATGCATTAATTATTTATTTTCAAGCATGTTTAAAGTGCCCCAAGCGGGATAATTCATGCTGCCCAAAATTAATGTGAAAATGTTACAAGACACAGGATAGCCAGAAGCAAACTATTTGACAAGGGCTGCAAATCTCATGTGTATGTGTGTGAACTTCAGTGCTTCAATGGCTTGCTTGGTGCTGTTGCCTTATTAATATAATTGTCTGTATTAAGAGAATCTTTGTTCAGGCTTTTTTGCCCCCCTAAATAAATGCTGATTAGTGGGTATTTTCTACTCTGTAAACTAAAAAAAAAAAGTCAATTGTAGTCAGACTTCCATGCACTGTGACTCAAAAATGTATGGAAATTTCTCTTACGGTGGTTTCATTAGTATAGGTAAAATTTTCACACAGTCCATATCTGAAGCAGTAAATATATTAAGAATGTACTCAGAAATGTGCTGAGAGGAGTGCCTGTGGTGAACCATGGCATGCAAAAAAAGGATTTGATTACTGTGAAGTGGTTTATGTAGGCCAATATAGTATGTGAGGATAGTTAGAAACACAAGGAATATCAAAGATGGTGTCAGGAGTGTTTTGGTGACAAGCATTAGAAGGATCATTCTCAAAAATGGATGGCGATTTTGAGCTTGTATGTGTCTTAAATAGAAACTGGACAGAGACAACTCTATAAATGTAAAAAGTGGATTTTGTTCTCCAAAGCAAAAGGGAGTGGATCTTACCCCTTCTCATTTAGAGGGGAAAGGATTTCTCTGTCATAAAGTGACAATAAAAAAAGACAAACAGAACCAATGAAGGGAAAATGTAGTCTTAGGCAGTGTTTTTGTTTTCTAAAAATGAATGAATGTCTTTTGTTCTCCTTTCTCATTGTATACAGGGACTGTGAAAGGCTTTGCCTTTTCCCCAAGGTCTCTTTCTGGGAAGCAGTGCTCATTTTCCATACAGGGTAATGAGCAGTGCTCATTTTCCAGTGAAATTCTAGCATCTTTGCTACCTTTTTTTTTTTTTTGTTCTTCATTCCATATATATTAAAGAACTTTTAATAAATTTTGCCCCATTCAAATTGGAAATGAACCTGAGCAGCGCTCCTTTCTATTTTGTTTTAAATTCTTCCTTTATGCTGTGGTTTATCTTTCAGTTTTCTTACAAAAACATGTGTTTCAAATTCCAGCTACTTTGAGAACTGACATTGTTACGTTAAAGCTCCATAATCTTTCTTCTTTGTCCGCATCCATGGCAATGACAGCACTTTTTTAATTACTCCTAGAAACTGAACGGTCTTTAGTGTGACCATTCAAAACCAGCTAAGCCATCTCTTTGTCTTTTAACTTACCAATTTTCTACTTGTTTCTAAGGTCACTAAAATTTTCTTAATACACATTTTTGGGGTTTATGGCACCTGCCAAAACAAGGGTCCTGAATGGAAACAGAATGGTGCAACAGGGTTGATTTTAGTCTGCTGAATACAGAGTTGCTCTGTGTTCAACACTCTCTGCCCTGGCCACAGAATCTCAATCTTTGTCATGACTGATAAATTTATGTTACTGTTTAAAAAAATATGGGCAAAGCCAGTAACATGTGTTCCCCTGCTTGGACATGAACCAGAATAATTTTCTATGTTTTTGTACAACCAGATAAGATGACCCATCTAGTTTTAGTTATTACATGTATAGCAGGTGAAAAATAAATATGCAGAATTTTTAAAATTTGCTAATTCAAGAGTTAATCCCAAATGGCTAATGGGACAGAAGTAGTGAGGGCTTGCATTCAGAGGGCAAGAGAATGGATTATTTTAATAGAGGAGATGTACCCTTGCACACACTCTTGTAATTCATTGTGCTTGGGTTCTCCAAGTGTTCAATGTTTGATATATATACATTTAGGTTTTCTTGCTTATTGTGTTACTACAGTTGAGTAGTTCTCTTATTATTATTTCAGCTCTGAAGTCCATATGTATTTTTATAAAACTAAGAAACGTACTATTTGGCGAGGTGTAGAAAAATGAAAATACACCTTAGTTATGCTTTGGAAAGAGCCACTAATTTTCTCTGTTTCATCACATTTAAGTCACAGAGATGTGGGGTTTTTCCAGTGACTGTTGAGCTGTATTTAGTGTAGTTGTACGTGGACAGACAGTGAAGCGTTTGTACTGAATTTGAATATTGGCTTATGTTGACTTTTGTTTGATGTGCGTTAAACACTCTGATGTTGAACTGTAGCCCAGATTTTACTGGCACCTAATGAGGTTGATGGATTCTGGAGAAAATTCTGCTATCAATCTTTAGAAAATGTCACTAGTAATAGTTGGAGTGTAGTTGAAAACTATTTCAGAACTAGAATTCAAACAGTACACTTCAATCAGGAGGTGCCTATACCTTAAGATATATTAGATTTTTGTTTAAATTTATTTTGTCTTTCAACATTGAAAATGTATGTTTGGTACATTGTAATACAGACTGCAATTTATCTGTTTCCAGTCTTGCCCTGACTTAAACTAGATGTCATTTGATAATTGTTTGACCAGGAATTCTTTTTTTTCAGATCTCAGCAAACACCTAAAACAAGAAGAACATCCAAACACCCCCTGTCATTGACAAACTCAGTTATATAATGATTCAAATAAAATACAAGAGACATTTCTATCTTAATTGAGATATTTTAGAAGATTATTCTTAAAAGTGGACCACTTTAAATGTAAAATACTGTGTGGATTTACTGCAAAATTTTGTGTGTAAATACATTCATTTCAGCAGATTCATACTATTTCTTGTCACGGGGTAAAAGCTTGCTGAGATGCAGTGACACTCTCTCTATCCAATATGGTATTCAGTGCCCCATGCAACAGCCCACTTCTATAGTTTTTGTTGGAAAACTGTAGTTTTTAAACCTCTCTTTTTGTAGAATTGTGGTTAGTGCTGAAGCTTGTAAACTATAAAACTGCTTCTTACTTTAGGACTTCAGCCTCTGTACGCTGCTAACTGGGAATAGATCCTTGTGTGAAGTTCATCAAGCATTCAGGTGTCAAGTCTGGCAACAGGAAAGAAATACCACTTGAATTGTGTATATTGTCAGCTCAGACATCCCTTTCAAACCCCGAAGTCTGGTCTGAATGCAGATGTATCGGTGCTGTGTCCCATTCTCACAAAGCAGTGTTCAAGAGATTTCCTTTTGTCCCTGTGTAAACACTCAAAATTCTGTCAAATGCCAATGTTTGAAAAACTCCTAAATTACTGTAAAACTGAATTTCACCTTTTGCTTAGCTGTAGTCAATTGATTTGTAGAGGCTTCAGAATGAGATAAGCAGTTGTCAGGGATCTGAAAATGCTTCAAATGTATTGATTGTCAGTAAACCTAATTAATTTTCAGTGTTTGCATTAAATATGTCTCTACTACTATAATATTGTAAAGTATTTTAAAATAATGACCACTTAAACTTTCTCTTAATAGAGCAATTTAAACGGAATGAGTATACAAAATTCTTCCCAGAAATAAGATTTTTCTTTTTCTCTTTGCCTTAAACTTGCTTTTCTGAAGGATTTAGAAATGTCTCCAATGTGTTTGTAAGGACATAGGCATTCTGTGTTACCCGGCTTTCCTGAGAGCGATCAATGCAGATTTTTATCTTTTGATTGCTTCAAATACTTTTCTGTCTCTTTCTTTGGAGGAAAAGGGTGATGTACTACTTAGGCAAACCTGTTTTATAAAAATTTTCTGTTTAATATCATCCTGGTATTCCTAAAAGGCTGTTCTTGGAAACCACTACATACCTTCATAGCTGTTTGAATTGCATCTGTCCAAATCTGCTCACTTTTGTCCTTGAATGTATTTAAACTCTATTTTAACTCTTTAAACTCCTGAAGATGAGTTTAATTTCAGGTATTGAAGATGAGCACAAGCCAAAATCTTACTCTGTAAAACCAGAGAAAAAAAGTTAAACAGATTATAACTTTTGATAGACACTTTTGACATTGTAATTTGCTAGTGCAGTTCACCATATTTTTGTCCAGCGTCTCTTCCAAACCAGCCAGCCTGAACAGTCTGAACTGCCCAAGGACTCATTTTATCCTACAAATGTTTATGCAAATGTGTTCTGTACAAGATAACATATTACATAAAGTGAGTTTTATTCTCAAGTTTAGCATTTCATTTTATCAGTCTGTCATTAAAAATAACCAGTTGCAAATTAGCAGGGCTAGCCAACTCTCTTTAATCAATTTCCTTAGCAATTGTGAGGTTCAGAATTACTTTCAGAGGCATTTAATAATGCCAGTGTTACATTTATATGGTGTCTCAGGACAAAGGAGTTAATCATGACACAGAATCTAAGCTGCAGATTGACAGAAATAAATCAGATGAGGGAGAAGAATTCCCACCAATATTATTTTACAAACGGTGGCATCTAATTGCCTTCTGTGTGTTCACTAGGACTGCTCTGAATCTTGTTTCTGAATGATTGATTGCTCAGCTCAGCTGTTAAACTGGATTTGCAGTTTATCTAAGGCTGCTGTGAAGTGAGTAAGCCTTGAAAATGAGTTGAACGGCGTCGTACATTACTGTTGGCTGCTGCGTTGGTTAATGCAGCACATCCAGCCCTCTGACATTATCACAGGCATTATAATCTTCTATTATTGCAGGGGAATGGCCTGCTATCAGTAATGTGTTCAGGCCTTGAACAATTCAATATCAAAAGCCATTTACTTCTGTAGGATTGCAAGTTTGTTGGATGGATTCCTATTGCCTTACAAAGGTGCTCACGAGTTATTTGGTCCCTGTGTTCGGCTGGAGCATCTTGAGTAGCTACAACTATGTACACGTGTAGCATTTAGGTCTGACATTGAAAATGCTGCTGGCCCCACACATAATCTGTGCATGTAGATGGGGAGAAGGATGTATTGTCTCATTTGCTTTTTCCTCTCTGCTTCTACAGCTGTGTTAAACCTGTCTACCTACTATCCAAAGGTCTCCAAGGGCAGGCAAGAAGCTCCAGAGGGCAAGGCCCATCCTTGTCTTCAGCTGTATCCTCGTGCAATAAACTACAGGGCAGTACTATGGAACCACAGAGACAAAGCAGAGTGATGGAGAAGCTCGAGAAATTTAAGGTTTGATTCCAATATTTAAACAATGGAGAGTGGACAACATCTCTCATGATTTTTCAAGCTGAGAAATCAGCTGTACAATATGATATCTTGCTATTCAGTCTAGGATTAGCTTGATAAATAGTAATGCTGTATTTCAAATGCCTTGTTTTAGGTATTTCCCAAGTAGGAATATTTTATGTGAGTGAAATATCAGCTGAACACAGCCCCAGTCACAGGTTTGTGCTGACATACACAACATATTTGAGTCCAGCTGGTAGGACTAACAAAGAATACTTGTCACCATGTCTTATTTCTATGTAGAGAGAAAAAACATAAAAGATTTAATACGTGTGACTAATGTACAGATTTAGATTTTTGAAGAGGCAGTGTTGTTTTGCTGTAGAGGTCAAATATTGTCCGATCTGTCATAAATTTAATCTGTCCAACATTTACCTGTGTTCTCATGGCTGTTTCTAGTGCTTGGTATTGGCTACTCTGACATCTCCTACTATGGTTTAAGTGTAATTCAATGTCATTTTAGGTCACTTTCACAGAAGAGCAGCACAGTTGTGTAGTGGGAACTGTATGCACTGGCAGCTTGCCCAGCCAAAAACCCAAAATATTAATTGGGAAGCAGAAATGCAGGTGGGGAATACTATGGGCACTCATTCATTCTGCATATCTAATGGAAAGTTTTGATTTTTGAAAGGATTTTGTTATTCCTTGTCTATCTCAATATTCTGCTTACTTTAGTTTAATGCTATCTAGCTAAAGTATTTTCTGCATGATTGTACATTAAAATTTAAATAACTCTTTTTCCTGTAGTCATTCCTTATGGGCATAATTTGAAGCAGCTGATTAATTTCTCCATCTTTTCTATGGAAATCAATAATGGACACTACGAAGATTAATGTTTGTGAAGGAGAAGATGATATAACAGTAATAAATCTTTTGTGGGACTCATATGTCTTCTTCAGTTACCAGTAAAGAAATGATCAAGTTAAAACTGGCGCCTAATAGAGATTGGTTGTTGGTCATGGGGCACAACCCAGCAATGGTAGGAGAGGCAGGTGAGGTTTTTTGCTTGGGTGGCCCCAGTCCTGGCCCTCAGCATCCAGGATGTGGTCCTGAAGAACTCATACAGGACTTTTAAAAGCTCTGTAGGAGTAAAATTACTTTTTTTTTCCCCATCGACTTTTTTTTTTATATTTTTTTTTGTACAAATGTACAAAAAAATTAAAAATGTACAAAAAATTAAAAACAAAAAGAAGAAAAAAAGAAACCCCTCTTTGAAGTAATGTTTGAAGAACATGTCCACTTCCAAATCTTTTATCATAATTGACAGGCCATAGAAACTCATCTCCCAAATGTTTCATGACAAATGTTTTGCCAGGACAGCTGAGCAGGCTACACTGAAACAGGGTCCCAGCTGACATGTGAATAATCTCCACCCTGAACAATTTGGAGCTGTAGTGAAAGTGTCGTCGGATAACAGATGGGTGAGTCCATGCTGTGGCAGCTGAGGGAGTTGCAAGAAGTGCCATGTGGCTGGATTTTTATTTTTTAGTTTTTTCCAAAGCCTCTCTATTGCTTGCTTGCCACTGAAACCTATTCCCTCAGCTTTCAAAGTGAGAAGGAAATTTTATTGTCTTAATCTCAAAGCCCTTTTCCACCAGTAGTACCTAGAGAGCAAGAGGACAAAATCTATGCTGAGACACAGCAAAGCAGTTTCCCTTCACTCAGGAGGTTTTATTTGTGAAGTAAAACATCCATCATAAAGGTCATTTTTACTCTGGTGGTTCTGGTTCCCTCCTTCTAAATAGGTAACAGTGTCAGCTAAACTCAGCTGCACAAAGCAATTCAGATCTCCTTGTGAGGTCCTACACTCCTATCGCTCCTTCAAGGGTCACAAAGACTGTTCTTTGGCCATACATTTCCATATGAAACAAAATACAGACTCCATGGACTATGAAGCTTGATTTTTATCCTTCAGTTTCCCCTTTACAACATCCCTCTAGGCTCTCTTTAGAGGTTATCCTGACAAACACTTAGATGACAGAGAAGCAAAGCGAAAAAAAAAATAAGTAAAGAAAAAACCCTCATGAGAGAATTGTCTCCGGAGTGGGGATATGGCACAGCACAGGTTCTCAACCAGCCCTCCTAAAATTCACATCAAAGGGAGATGGTTTTATTCTGAACTGAAACACCAGAAAAAGCCTTAAAAGTTGACTTTTAGATTTCTAACTCCTCCTGAGCTCATATATGTGAGTGGGATGAAGACAATGTGCCAATTTATGAACTAGAAGGTGAGCTCTTCAGTGCTCCTTGTTTATGGCAGCCTGCCATGGGGAACTGGGAAAGTGATAGGCTTCTGGCAAGAAAAGATCTTCAGGAAGACCAGAACTGGGTATTTTGGGCTAATGCCTGAGCATTAGCCTGTGAGGGTGACACACCAGTGAGGATGCTCAAATTTGGCACAAGTAAAGTCTGTGGTGTATTTCTTTAGGAGATGTTTTTTCTTTTTCTCTCTCTGATCCTGGGGTCACTGTCCATTCATGGTTTTTGAGGAGTTGCTACATGCCAACATGACACTGGCAATGAGTGCTGCACTATGGATGAGAGTGGGTAGGTAAGGGCAGTGCCAAAATGGTCTGGAAACAATTGAGTTTCAGGAGCTTCCTCTTAGTCAGGGTTTCCTGAGTCTGGGTTCCTGCTTCTCCTGGGAGACCTTGCAGAAGGAAGGATATGGAGAGAATCCCATGTACCTCCTTGAATACTTTTTTTCCCTTAGACTCTTTTCAGTGAAGCACACATGTATTTACTTTAGAATTGAAATAGCTCTTTACGAAAACGTGTACTATTTCTGTGCTCAAGCATGACTGCACTGAAGTGCATTGCAGGATGGAGATGGTTGCAAACTGTAGATTGACATTTATGTACCACAGGTAATTTTCTCGTGTGAGAATAAAGTTTTTACTTCTAGGTGCAGCCTTCCTGCAAATGTGAAATTAACTGCTCAGATTTTCCACTGGACTTTGAAACAAGATTAAGTTGGTTCAAATGAATTATCTAACATCAGTGGAATCATATTAATGCTGTTTTAAGATTTTTACAAATGGAATTTGATTGAATTTGTGCAGCTTTATAACTTATATTAGCTTTTTGACCACATTCATGTTTATTTCCTTTTGTTGTATAACAAAATACTATTGTAATAATTAGTGAATGTGCATAATCTGACAGTTTTGTGGATCTCTGCTGCCACTAGAAGCTCTCTTTTAACAGGATGTAAATGTCATTACTTGATTTGTTTTTTACTGAATCAGAGGTGCCTTTGTTTCATTCTTGCTGCATTATGGTATTGTAACTTTCAACCTGAAAAAGTACTACAACGTTTTTAGTGTGAAACATTAGGCAATTTTAACTTTAATTATTGGGAATATCAAGCTTCATAGCTTTCATCTTGAAATATAAATGAAATAGAAACATTAATATTTATTTATTGGTATTATTTATAAAGTGCAACACAGATCTATGTGTCCAGGGATTTCTTTCAATTTTTAATATATACTTTTAAAACAGGACAAAATTAATAATTAAGAAATTCCTCACATATCTAAATTACACCAGATAATATAAAGATGCACATTATAGCAGCTCACGAGAGAATACTGCTTGAGAAAATTTTCAACATAAATTTATCTGATAAGGTCAAAGTAATGCTGCTGACAGTAGAATAAGGAAGAGAAAATATTTTGCTGCTTCCAGGCATCTTCATGTTAAGTCAAATAAAGACTAACAAGAACAACCCAAGATATATAAGGAAAAAAAAAAAAAAAACCACTCAAAGGAAAAACATAGAAAACATTTTTGCATTGTTGGTACCCTTGTAACACTCTGCATCACTGCAGAGCTGTAGCATATGGAGGTTGTGTTCCCTATTAGCTGAGACTGAGTAAGGCAGCAGACTTAGTTATCTCTGGGTCACATAAATGCATCCTTTGCAACCCAAAATCATAATCAGAGTAAGGGTTTAAGTTCTGAAAGTCACTCTTACAATTTAAATTCCTTTTTTTATTTTCATTCAATTTTATTTACTGTGGACAAACCTTAAAGCTGTGAAAACAAACTGAAGGTGTGGGGTTTTTTTTATCTTAACATCTCCAGAAAACAGAATTTGGAAAATACCCTTGTGCTTTTGTAAACATAGATCAGATGTAATCTTTGCTTGACTCTTGTGACTTGTATAGGGACAGCTTTTAAAAACTATATAAGGACATATATAGATGTATGGATCTATAAAATAATTTGCATGGCAGATATGAATATTCACTCGGTTGTTCCTAATTTCTGGGCTGCTCGCTCTGTTTCTGTGTGTTAGACTGTACATATTTTGTAGCTTGAATGTTTTTTTTCTAGAAATATAAGTTGACATTTTTAGGCACGTTGTGCAGAGCACTAATTGTGTCCTCACTGACATTAATAGGAGTGGTTGGCTCCGCACTGAGCGCTGCTGCTGCTGCCTGTGTGTTTAGGAGCAGGATCAGGACTTCATGTCTGAGGCCTTTACAAAGGATGTTATCTCAGATTAACCTCAGTCTGTGCACCTAGAAGTACCCTGCATGCACAGTCTTTTTGTTTTTCTATAAGTAAATTATCTGTCGTGCTGGGTTACAGAAGGATGACAGTAGAATAATTCTGTCTTGTAGGCACAGCTTCCCTGATTCAAAGTACCTGCAGCTCTAGGACCCTCCAGTGTGCCATTCCTTAAGACTGCTTGTGAACTTTTTTTGGGACAGAATAAACTTTTATGGACAGTGTCCTGGTGATTAGAGAGAGTCAAGTGCAGGGGAGTCACTGGGGGTGGAGCAGAGGAAAGGAAGGACAGCAGGAAATGCAAAAATACAGCAATTCCAGAAAAGATAGAGAGGAGTAATGAAAGGAAAAGGCAACCAAGATCTTGGGAACAGAGGGGGAGAAAATTCACTTAAAGCAAATTCCTTAGAAGAAATGAGAAATAAAGGGTAGAAATGATTTCCTCGTTTCCTCTGGTGGTTAATTGTGTTTAGGTCGGTGATGCTGAAGAGCAAGGGGGGGATAACATTATTTAATATGATACAAGAAAACTTTACAAGAAAAGGTTACTTTTTTTTTTTTGGTGGAAAATCTATGTTTTAAGTATTGATAGTTGATTTGGGGGTTTTTTGTTTTATTTTTCATTCAGATTTATTAATAAAATCTGTGCAAATATGAACTTGACATTTTCACTGCTTGTTCAGGTAGCGGTGGACTAAGGACAGTCTGTGAGGAGAAGGTGGTGATCTTTTTAATTCTTTTGTTGTGGAAGAAATGTTTTTTGTCATCTAATAGTACTTCCAGTGTCTTAAATACGTACATGTGCCATTTAACACCTGTTTCTTTGACAAATTTGGGATTGCCATCAAGTAACTATCTAGTAGAGGCAAAGGCTTTGTGGATGTTTTACCATGTCCTTCAGTGAACTTCAGTCCAATGCATTTCAGAATGTGTCTCTAAATACCTGCAGCTGCCTGTCTTAAATTCAGTTGGCAAATCACACAGATTTCTATGTTTGTTTTTTTTTACCAAAAAAAATGAGGGAAGTCATAAGGGAATATTGTCTATGTCCCCACTGGCAATAAGGATAGAAGTAAAGGGGTTAAAATATTAAATTTCACTCAGGGATGAGCTGTCTCATGAACGTATCACTGCCCATCTCTGATAGTTTGATGCTGGATAAACTCTTTGAATCTCACCTTGCTCCTACTGTTGCAAAAAGCAGTACCAGGAACTACTTGAAAGTACTCAGGTATGACCTATTTTTCTATTTACTGTAGTGCTTTCACCTTAAAATGAGAAATTTCTTCAGATTTTTTTTTATGCTTCTTATACTACCTCAGTTACACACTCATGCCCAGTAACACTTCCAAATTGATAACCTGAGCAAGATTTTTCTCCCACTCAAAACACACTGAGGAGTTTTTGTATCCCTCCAGTGTCTGTATGAATAGGTGTTTAGATAATTGTGTCAAAGCTGCTGGACTCAACTTGTTCCATTTTTGTTTCATTTTAGCCCAAGAGGTCTGTTTTCTTTTCTAAAATTACGTGTGGTGTTTGGTCATATTTCCCCACCCCCAGCAGATGTCCCACATAACCCTAGATGTTATATAAGAAAGCAGAACATATTTCTGCTTTACAAAAGTGGATTGCAATGTGAAGAAATAATACCTTCAAAGATCTGTTGTTTGGGGTTTTTTTAAGGGTGCTTTTGCAGTGATGTATGATTTTAAAGTTTTATAGAAAATTATTGGAAATGTAGAGAATAATTATAAAAAGTTCCCCTTTTGTTAACAGTTTAAGGTGTTCTCTTTTTACCTTCATAATTATTTGATATGATGTATAATTTAGGGATTTTCTCACTTCTCTTCCTCCATTAGTTTAGTCACTGGGATGGTGGGTTTTGCTTCCCAAGAAATAAGCTTATTCTGCTTCTTGTTTGCAATATTTTTCAGCAAAGGCAGCCTTTCCTGAGGCAGGAGTTGTAGGCTGTAAGGATGCTTTTCTTCAAGTTTCTCCCACCATACAGATTGCTTTTCTTATTCTTTGAGTACATTATAAATTTCTCACTTTCAGAATCTATTCCCATTTCATTATTTTTGTCTATATTTCCTCCTGGTTCATGTGTACTTTATGCATATTTCAGGATGTTTTTCATATGATATGTGAAAATATCTCTACTTATTTCCTGCATCAGACTTTGCAGTGTGGCATATTGATTATTGGTTTGGGTGCTTTCAGTCCCTTTTATAAGGAATTATGTACAGGCAAGTTGAAATTAATGTTATAAGTAAGATTTATGAAAGAGCATATCTGTTGGATTATTGTAATTGATTGTTGGAGATTGGACAGATTTTTCTTTTACTGGGGGTGATTAAATTCAATTCTGTGTCTGACACTCTATGTTAATAACAAATTTTAGGCTATATTTGAGAGTCATGACTGAAGCCTGCTGTGTGTGTTACTACACAGCAACTCAGCCTGGAAGATGATGATTGCTCCTTTCAGTCTCAAATATCGGTGACTTTTTCAGCCAAAATTGTAACCATTTTACTGACAACTTGCTTCCTGGAACTTAAAATTCTACAGTAAAGCAGTGATTTCAAATTAAAGCATGAGAAAAAGGTAGGATCTTGTTTTCAGTATTCAAGTAGCATTTTGTACATCTAAGGGCAATTTCAGACTGAGTTTAATCCCCCAGCAATCCCTAGGCCAGGGTTTGAAGCATGTGGGAGGATCCTGAGGGATAATCCAGGTCTCAAGTGATTTGCACAAGATTACACATAACAGGTTTATGAACTGAGAGATAGTTATTGTGAGGTGTGTTACAAAATAGATACACTTACTTTCAGTAGCTTTTCTGGAGTGCATTTGGAATAAGTTACTTAGTTTGTGCTCCCCACTGGTGAAACCCTTGGGGCTGCATTACCCACTAGTCAAAGCCCACCACCACTAGGCAGTAATAGGGCTACATTCATTTGAAATATGTTCCCAGAGAGGAGTTAATGGTCTTGAACTTCTCTGATTTCAGTACTCCCTGGCTTAATCATTCAAGAGGCAGAGGGGAGAGAACTGTTTGCTGCCTGGAGTAGACGCCACCACTCTGCACCTTTTTTTCATTCAAAGAAAGCCTCATTGTACAGGAATTCATCATTTGAATGCAGATTAAAGACTCTGTGTACACCCCTATCTCTGTGTAGCAGATAGATGTACAAGCAACTTCACAAAGCTGAGAGCAGTTTGAATTCACTCTACACTGCGGGGTTCGAACACAGCAAATCCTCTCAATTCTTGGCAAGAAGCAGAGGGCTGAGCCTCCTGCCTGGATGTCATTGGAGAAAGACACATGCTGTTCTGCCCTTGACTTTAAAGTTCTGCAAGCTTTAGGTGAAGTTTTGAGACTCTCAATGTAAAATAAAAGCAGAAGAATAACTAGTTGGGATTTTGAGTTTGGTTTGGGGCTTTCTTTTTTATGTACCAGGGCAGGGAGATCACTTATCAGTTTCTGTAGGAGTAAGTAGTAGAGATTGTTAAGAAACTAGTAAGAGTTCAAGGTCTTTTAGGAAAGAAAAGATTAAATGATACCCTTTTCATTTTGGATTACAGTAATTTATGTAGTGTCAGAGTCGACAGCACAGGCTGTCAAACTTACTATCTCAGGTATTTATCACTTTTTATTCAAGATTTATTCTTTGAAGTTGAATCATAAGGTCTTTGTTCTTATATGATTCAGATTGTATGGTAGGATTCCAGCTCTTTGCCAGCATGTTCAAACTTCTGATTGAGACATTTATGCTTATTTTGCCATGAAGCATTTTTCCTTTCTTTAAGTATGTTTATCTATGTTCATTAAATATGAGAAACTCTCTAGATGTTTCTCACCATAATGAAAAGATGAGAATAATACTATATTTAACGACTAGATTTTTTAAAAAACCATAATAATTGAAGAAAAAAATTATCTATCTGTTTTGTTTTTCCTCTTCAGTGCTAGACAGGCACCAAAAACTCCTAAATATTTCACTTGGTTACTCTATTTTTAATATAGGTCATATATATTGACCACATGTTGTTTCCCTTTCCTTGTGAGCTGAAATAAACTGTTATGAAAGTCTTTCTGTTTAGAAAAATAATGGGCAAAAATTCAGCATGGATTTAGTCCTATGAATTTTCACAAGGAGATATGAATATTAACAATGCTGAGAATGTGCTCAGCAAAAATAGGTGTCTGATATCCAGAAACTGAAACCCACATGCTTGCATCCCACTGTTACTGTGTGCAGTACAGTTGCTTATTCAGCCCAAATATATCAGCATTTTAAATTTGGTCTCCTTAGTACTTATGTTTTGCTTATCTTTCCACTTGATATCAGAATATAAACCTCTATTTGCTGAAACAGTCATTATATAAAGAAAGTAGCTGTATCACTCAAATAATCATAACCTTTTACTCCTGTGAAAAAATAAGCTCTGCAGTACTCGACTAAGAATGAAAGATGCCATGTGTGGATTGTAATAGGAAAGACAATGAAGTCCAATGAAGTTTGCTCTGTGTGTTTAGTTAATGTTAGAGGGCAAAAATACGTGGCATTTAGTTCTTTCCTTATAGTCATCAGCAGTGTCCCCAGAAGGGTTTGCAGATCAAGAAAGGACCAAACCTACAGGGAAGTTTAATACAGTCATCAGCTGAAGTTTGTTGCATGAATTATGATCCAACTGTTTATGGAACATCTTCTAGTGATGGAAAAGCTGATACCTTTGCCTTCCTTAAGAAAAACAAGTATTATCATTAACACATACATTTCCATTTTCATTATGTCTCCATTAAAAAGAATTCTAGAAGGTATTTGCTCTGTGTCCAACAGTGTGATGGCAGCAAGTAAGCATGTTGGAAAACTGTCATCCAGCCTGGGACATTAAGTAATGAAATCATAAGGCAAGAGAGAGAGATTTTGGGTGTTTGTCAACCTCTAACAATTTGAAATCAATAAGAATTTGATCATGTTGAACTATACTCAAGAATCATTTCCTAGCTGTTTTTTCCCCAGCCATACTGCTTGAGCCATACTTTCTTTTACTTCTCAGCTTAAAAAAAGAGCTGTGCAGCACAGGGCATATTGGTATAATTAACAAAAGGTAGTGTATTGAATGGGATAAATGTAATGAGAAACAAATTATGCTGTTTATAGCTTACACTGTCCAAACCCAAATATATTTTACTGGTAGTCTTGCAAAATTTCCTTTCCATTTCTCAATGGAGCCAGCCTCATTTGGGGTTTAAAATTAAATAAGAGATTCCTTTTAGAAGTAGAGGTAGGCCAATAGTACTCTTTACTAAATTAGATGTCATTTATCAGATTTTGTGGTACAAAATGCACAAATGCTTTGAGAAATTTGGATAAAACAACGATATTATTTAAACTCTATGGCTTCAAAGTTAAAATATGTAGTAATACATGTAAAGAAATGTGTGCTGATTGGTAAGTTATATTGTATTTTTGCTGGCTGTGCTGTATACTTGAGTGTTCACTCTTTATTATGAGGGGTGTCAAGACAATGTCATCCCTTTGAATGCTTTATATATATGGAGTCCTTAATAATGCATGAAATTAAAAAAAAATCACCACATATCCACTGTATAAGAATAAAGTTTCACACAAGGCAGGATGCACACAGTGATATTTATGATTATCTAACATTTATGTGAAATCAATTTGCATATATTCTTGATAGGGAAAGAAAAATTAAGAGCACTTTAACTACAAAGATAGATACTTGGGGGGGGATTTCTAGGGCAACTATTTGTAACTTTTTCACTCTTCTGCTACTTGAGGAACTCATACACAGTGACCTCAGCTAAACACTGTAGCACTTCCAAAGGAACTTGCTCAGAAAGTGAGAACAGAAGGATCTGAGGATATGAATTCCTCTGAAGAGCAAAATACATTTTAGCATTAAGTATATTTAACAAGAATTAGTTTTGTTTCTTTTGATTGTTTATAATTAGAAGTTACTTCTTTTCACTTTGATGTTCAGTTGAAGAGCAGGACATTTCAAATAATTAGTGTTGTTGACTAGAATGATAAAGTTTGATGATCAATGTATTTCATGGCAAGGTATTAGATTAGAATTCATTCCTTAATTATGTCCCTTTAGTTCAGGCTTTGAATGAAATCAGAACTGCTACTGTTGGTGGAAACTTCTGGTTTGCTCAGCAGTATCTGTGAGTCTTGATGAGATGGTTAAGCCATCAGTCTTTGGTTTACACTAAAAAGGAGAACACAGGATTAAACTTCAGCCTCTTGATTAACAGAATTAATTATGGAAATGAGGATGCAGTGAGCCCATTAAAGGGAACCTTTGCTCTCTGTGGAAGCAAGTGCACTATATACTCACTTTCTTTGTTGAAATAAAAAATGTTCCCATCTGTTTTGCTGGTGTGAGGACAGCTGCAAAGCTCCCCAAAGAGAGAGTAGTTACGGAGAACTGAAACCATGGATCTTCAGGATCAGGGCCCAGCCTCTCTGGTAATTCTGTGAACTTCTGCAAATCGGTCTTCGGAAAAAAGATTTTGATAATACATCTTGTAAGACTGCAAGGTCACAGACCTGCATGAAAATTATGGTAATGGCATAGAACACAAATCTACTTTATAAAGAACAGCTCTGTAAATCTTGGTAGCTTTTTGCCTGTGCTCATTTGTTTAGTTCCTTGTTGGCAAACACATTCTATTAGTAGAGGTAATGGAATTAATTTTCTTCTTTCTTCATCAGCTGACAAGAGGACACTGAGATTTGTTAAGACTTGAGAAGCACTGCCTAGTATTCTATTGTTATGTGAAAGAAAGCTTCCAGAAACAAAAAGGGAAAAGAAGACTGTTACCTCTGGCATTTACCCGGTATTTCATAAATAACCAGCCAAGTCAAATTTAATCAGTCATAGTGCGAAAATAATCACATAACATATGTTACTGTTGTTGTAGTTCAGTGATAACACCAGTTTTGCTGGTTGGGGGCAGCCTTTTCAAACCTTTGGTCAGGTATTTCTACATTACCTTTGGCTAATGCCTGATTAGTCTAGTAAAGGATTTGGTCTGCTGAGTTCTTGTGATGAAATTCTGAGATAAAAATATAAATGCATAAAAAAAAATAGTCTTTACTTTGTTACAGAAAATTCCAGTAATATTTTAAATGTTTTATTACTACACCATGGATAAATGTGCATCCCTTATATTAGTTATTTCATGTAGTGAGGTCCTTAATTTCAGCATCACATTACTACAAAAATGCAAAAATAATTTCTGTTTCTGTTTGAAATTTTGCATCAAAACCATGTTCTGACAGAAGACTTGAAAAAGATTGTAATATTTTGAAAAGTTTGGGTAAAATGTTGCCTTTTTCTCTTAGGATTTCACTGTGGTGGCTTTTGTTATGCTTATCTTTCTCACTTTTTTCTTTTATCATATAAATTATTATTAGAAACTCTGGCCACCTTTGAAAAACTATTTTTTTCATCTATTTTTTTCCTTTCTATTTAAGAGACACATAATAATACCATCTGTTAATGAGTACAGTGATAAACTACTTATGCTTTTCCTATCATGATATCCTTTGAAGATGCCTTCAAGAGCTCATTTCCTGTTAGATATTATCAGTCTCAGACTGATTTATTATGAGATTTTGATCAAGGTGTATCAAAAGGAAGAAAGATATTTTGAATAAGGTATGTCCTATTCAAAATGTGTTAATGTATGCTCTATTTCAAACTCACATTTAGAATTCTGTGAAGCAAAATTTAACTGTTTAAATGGTAATCTTAGTGAGGTCATTTCCCCACACAGAACTTACCCTTCTGAAAGGAAGATGGGCAGGATAATGTTTGTGTTTCCTGGTACCTCAGGACTCTTGTACAGCTCCTGTGTGTATATGTGGTTGACACGTTGAACTGTTGGCATTATTCATTTTCTATTTGCAATTACCTCAGTATTATTCATCATGAAAACAAGTCAGGAAACGGTGCTTCTGCCTCTCTCCAGGTGTAAGTGAACCTCTCACTCAGAGTTCTGGGATGGCTGAGGTTGGAAGGGGTGTCTGGAGGTCAACCTGATCTAACCCAACTCCAAAATAAGTCAAGCCCATGTTAAGCTCATGGAGACGTTAAAAATTCTACCCCACTCCATGGAATCCGTATTCTTGCTGAGAACAAAACACAGTAAAAAGCTTATTGTTTTCTGAAAGGCACTTGACACATTATGAGATCAGGTTTTCAACTCCTGTGGTATTCAGCAATTTTTTTTTAAAGTAGTTACTTTGAGAGAACTATTTCAGAACAAATATGTCAAGCAAATAGGCTTCTTACTGAGGCCAAGTTTGATGTTTCAGTCATTCATTGTCACAGCTGAACCTTGATGTGAAGGCTGTTCTTTTATTTTCTTTACAAATAAGCTAAAATAACACATTTAAGGTAGTGCAGCTGTGAAGTAATGCAAGTGAATTTAGAATCAATGTTTTGGGAATATCAGTATCAGTAATTGTAAAATATATTTTAGTTTGAGCAGTTGTTGAGTCTCCACTACAACAAAAGTTCTTGTTTAGAGAGAGATCAGATGCTCAGAAGCTCTGCTCTGGCACTCAAGTCAGTAAAAATACAGTGATGTATTGGTTAAGGATACAGTCCTCTAAAATGGTCATTTCTAATTGCTGTGACACAGAAACAAACTACATTGAATTCCTGCTGCATGGTATGATAAGATGGAAAATAAGATGAAAATAAAAACCTAAAGTGATGACGTGAGTGAACAAAAGGGCTCGTTGTTGCCCAATATTACAGTAATTGTGGTGTTCTCAGCAAAATCTTCTCCAAGGCAGCAGCAACACAACTGTTTCTGAAACATCACTTCCTTTTTATCTTAAAAAAAAAAAAAAAAAATCTTAGAGATTTTGTCTCCTCTTTGGGGATGAAATTATTTCCTTGACAGTTGGCAAAGGCAGGAGATTCACAAGTCTCAGCAACTGTTTTCCTGGTGGAAAAATCTAAGTGAAATAATTAGAACATCTGGCAAAGCTCTTAAATAAAACAGTACTTTGAAATAGAACTGATTCAGTGTATCCTAGGACATTACATCAGTGACATTAAAACAATTAATATTCAAGACGTGCTTAATTATAATTATACTTCACAGATGTTCTACAGGAAAAAGTAGAACATTGTGCTTTCAGGTTGAGCTCTCATGCAGGCAGACTAATGCAGTGGCACTTTACTTTCTCCCTATTAAAAATATTAACAAGATTGACTGTTAAACCAAAATTATGTGTGAGAATCTCAACAATAGCACATGTCCAGCATTTGTTATTATGTAGACAGTGAATACCTTGTTTTATCAACTGCTCTATCAACTATTAGACTGAAAAATTTTGCACATGGTGGTATATTTCTGACAAACATTTTGTGCTTTAGACTGGTTTAATGTAAATATAATGGTAAAGAAATCAAGGACCTCTATGGCTGAGGCATATTCTGCTACTTTTAGCATGAGTCTGTGCATTGTTTTTTGTGATCCTCTGCACACCACTCATTTGATATCAACTAAAATCAGGAATGCTGCTGCTTCAACGGGTAAATGACTCCCCAGTAACATAGTCAGTGAAAAAAAATTGGGATATTAACAGCCTATTAAAAATTAACGGTATTTAATGGTGCCTAGGAGGTAAACCAAGGTTGAACAGGAAACCCTGGAGACATTTTCTGGCCTTCAGTGCTTGAATTAGAAATTTTAGCACCATTTTTAGCTCTGAAAAAAATTTGGTTTATATTAGGTGGTTATGAGCTCGGTATAATTTAGCTAAGAATGTAGGATATATGTCATTTAAGACAGCTATGAAAAGCCACTACACTTTACTGTTGAAAATGAGCAGTTGCCAGATCAAAACATATGAAGGTACTTATATTATTGAAGACAAAGATTTTTTGCTTTGACATCTCCTGTTCTCAAGAAGCTGTATTCTGTAAAAGAACAAATTCTCAATTACCAGAGTATCAGCAATGTCCATTATCAGTTTCTCCTTCCAAGAAAAAGTCAGTGTCAGTATTTTTTGTTACTTGCTGAGGTCAAAAGTGCAGCTACCACTCTAGATGGAAAAACAACTTCATGAAGTCACTTGGGAATACTGTAAGTGAGTTGAAGTGCAACCTTAACTCATCTGAAAACAAAAAGTGCTTTTACAGAAGACCTGTGTTTAAGATTTGATTAAGAAAAGAGAAAATCATTGACTCATCGAGATAACATCTTCCAGTGATGAGCTGCAGTTAACACATTGCTAGCCCTGCTCCACTCCTATTTATGAACAAACTGTTACAATAATTCATGTTTTACGGGTAAAATTTATGGGCATAGATATTTAAAATCAAATATGAAATATATTTTCGACTTCCAAGAAATGAGGATAAATTATTAAAAACTTGCAGACAACTTGAAAATATGTCCAGTACTACTAATTAAAATTACTCAGCTGAGTATCTGAATTTAATTAATGGAATGAGGTTGTGATGGATGGAATGTTTACATTATTTTGTCTGATTTTTCATATCTAATGAAACTTTGCATTTGCTTTCTCAAACTGTGAGAAAAAATAATTGTTCAGTATATTTATTTAATTAGATATCTCGAAACCCACTTTAAATATACAGGGTGAGTTTTTCGTAAAACTGAAGTGTTCACTGCATACAGTATCTTAAATAAATCCTTTAGGTTTAAAAACCCAAAGAATTAGGAAGGTGGTGTTTCTGCAGATCCATAAGTTCTTTGCTTTCAATCCCCAAAATCTCGGGGGTGTACAGTGTAACATATCTGCTTGCAATACTGTTTAAGTGATAGCTATCTTCATATAGTTGGTCATTTTTGCTGCATTTGGCTGGGTATGGAACTAAAGTAGCATTTACATCTGTACCCAAAGAGTGATTTCTTGCTGAATTCTTCCTTTCTTCTTAATTTTTTTTTTTTATCTACTAAAGCCCTAAGATTTATTGAACAGCTTTGTGTAATATATCCCTCTTTGAATGAAGGCAGAGAGCAAGAGGGAATGGAAAAAAGTATTTCCTCCTTTAACTTTTATTTCTCTTACCTGGCAGTTGCTAAACTATTTTTTATGTAGGAAATGTTGTATCATATTGTTTAGTTCTGCTGACTGTAGTATACAGAAAGGCATTAAAAGCAGCAGGAGTTTCCACATTCATGTCTTCTCATGCAGACAGCCTTTTGGTACTTCTCTTTGAATGAAACAGCATGAATTAGGATTTTGTGGGGTTTGGTATGTATTTCAGATGTCTCTAGCTTCATTCTCTCATGACTTTTAAGGTCAGAGAACAAAACTAGTGATTTTCAAACCTGCTAGTTTTTGAGGAGATGAACTGTTATTAGCGTTGTGGTTTTCCATAAGCTATTAAGTGGTTTTCAGTCTCATCAAGCAGATCTCTTCAGGTTTCTGCTCACAGCATCTTGGGACTCAATTTTATACATAAATCCTGGAAAAGTCCTTCTGGGGAGTGGGTGTGCAAGGCTGTGTCAGATCTCCTATTTCATGTGCTGCTGCCATCGAGCTGTGACATGTAAGACAATACTGTCTTGAACACTAAGCTCAGCCTAAGCCTGTGGTTGAGCACTTGGCAGGTGATTTTAGACTGAAGTATCTTAAATTTCATCCAAGAGCTTATCTGGCCTGCTCTTAAGTGATAACAGGAATCAAGGTTAGTGAGTTTTCCTGTGCTCCTGAACCCTTCATCTGTTGGTGATGTTAGGGCAGAGGACTTAATGGATTCTCATATATGTTTTTTAATAGTTATTTCAATAAAAAGTGTTATTTGTAAAACAAGGAAATAAGACAGCAGACATGCCAAAATTCACATGTGGATTCCTTGCCAACCATGTGTGCTTATTGACTACTTATAAAACACAGTAGAGAAATGGTACTATTTATTCTGCAATTGTCTCCAAATATAAAAGTAGTATAATTGGAATTTAAAATAAAGGGGAAATATGCTCTGTGTTGTGTTCTGTTTTGAAGTAATTGCAGCTAGAGACGTTTTAGCTCAAGGTTTCTATTATGCTTATTAGAAGTAATTTTCTTACTTTGCAAGGTTGTGGCCTGGATCCTTGAGACTCTGTTGCATAAAATTCTACACCTCCCCTTCTTGGGCTATATGACAGGGACAGTAATTAGCACTAAACTCCAAGGCAATTTATTTTCATAAAATTAATAATAATGAAGATAATTTCATTTTTGAAAGCAGCTCTGTGCAAAGCCATCTCAGATCACTGCATGGAGATCTTGATTATACACTGAAAAGGAGCTATTCACAGGAGGGAGTATTAGCATAGCCACATTCCACTAAAAACACTCTTAGTCTTGCCAAGTTTCTGTGCATAAAATCATATGCATGCTGTGTTGATGTTATTAGCTTCCATCATTCAAGCTGCTGCAGTCCCCTCTGTATAAATCTATACTGAAGAATCTTTATATGCCAAGAAATATGATCCCTAACCACTTTAAAGTGTGATGCATTTAAAAGAATGCCAAACAAAGTATGTTAAAATCCAGAAAAGAAGACTGGGCGAATGACTATTTGAATTATTTTTGTTTCCTATCTGTGAAAATTGAATTGACTGACAGTAGAAAGAAACACTTAACTGGTTTTACTATATTAACTTTTATTTCAGTTGCTTGTCTTTGAATTCTATGGTTCCATAATCAAAATCTTAAAGTGAGTTAGAGAAATCAGCTTGAGACATTATGGAATGAATGTATAAATTTTAACCTGATTTGAAAAACGCTGCTCTTGTTTTCTTTCAAAGCAAAGTATGATGTGGCTCATAATGCCATTGCAACATGTAAGAGTAAATCATTGTACTAAATTGGTGGGCTGACAGACCTTTTAGTTCATGAATTTGTGGTGCCTGAATGCCTTCCTGAGCAGAACATATTTGTTCAGACATATTTTGTGAGTCTACTTCACAGCCTGAGCTCTGAAACAGTCTTCTCATAGGAAAGTAAGGAAGAAACTTTGGTCCTCTCCATTTATCATTCCTGTGCAGCTAGTCTGGATCCACATCCTCACAGTTCTCATGTCATTCATGTCTTAAAAGTTCAAAGCTCTTATTTTTTTTGAAATAAGGCCTAGATAGGGAAAATCATCTGCTTATTGAAACCAAAACTGTTGGGTTTGAGGGTTGATTTCCTCAATATGCAGTTACATCTGATGTGTGCTAAGCCTCCTCTCAAACTTTATAATTTTTGGCCTTGTTGTCTTGGTTCTCAGCCATTTGGATTTCACTGCTCTGTGTTATTTCAGGCTGCATCACTTTCCTTCTTCTGTTACATCTGCCAAAGTTTGGAACTCCATATTGGTGGGTTTTGGTGGAGATGCAGCAAGTCAAGGGACAGAAAATCAAGATTAAAATACTGGGAATTTTTAGTCTTGCTTTTGGTGTGGTTAAACATAGGGAAGCCTATTCACCCAAAACACTGCCAATGGAAACCAAAGATTGCAAAATAAAACCCCAAGAGGTATTGAAACTGAGGAAGACTTTTGTTCCTTTTAAATGAACTGTGACGCACCCTGCAACTTGAGACTTACCATGCTGGGAAAGACATGTCAACACAGTGAATGTGGAAGGGGGTTTATACATAAAGATTTATGTTTATTGTCACAAAGGCTGAGGAATTGTCAATGCCAAATGTAGTGAGAGTAAGCTAGGAGGATTTCAGAGCACAGTGTCCTGGTTGAAGCTGTTCAGACTGAATTTTTACCTAATTTGGAGGTTTGGGAATAATGTTTAAAAACACTGAAACAAATATTAATGCTGTTTTCCTCATGTGTTTTGGCTTACAACTTGAGAATTAGGCACTGACTTTCAATTTGAAGCCAATTAAATCAGTGAATTTAATGTTCACTGTGCTATAAATGTAAGTACTCTGAAATAAAAATATTCTTAAGTATTTTACATTGGATATCCTAATTAAAAATAAAATGTATTCTTTCTGACACTCTACGGAGAAAATGAAGATAACACTAATATTGCCTCATCAGGATATGGCAGTTCCTGTTGTTAGGTGTTGGGCTATTATAGTCAAAAGATTTATAGAGCTGATGAAGAACTGAATTAGTTCACATTCCAAAAATAAGTTTAAAAGGATGCAATGAATACACATGGATGTAAATATCATCAGTAGTATTTACATACTGATGAAAATTATAGGTCAGTTTGAAAGGTAAAATACTTATGAGTGCTTGTTCAAAGACTGTTGTCGATCCCAAGGTTATAATGGATAAATGTACCAGTTCTGGCATGGGCTATTTCCAAAATTTAGATGACTTATTTTACAGCTTTTTTTATTTACAGTATTGTTCATTCTTTTAATATTTCTTTTTTAGTCTTTTTCCTTTCCTCTGCAGAATTCCCAGATGTCATTGGATCAGTGTGTAAAATTTTAAGAGAGATATGTGGAAGCCTAAAGCAACTCCAGACTATCACAGATGCAGGTGAGACACACTACTCTGATCCTGACAGAGGTAGGTGGTGGAAAGATTGAAGCTGCAGGCAAAAAAAAAAAAAAAAAAAATCTATCCAGCTAAACACATTAACAGAAGGATGTCTTGTTCCCATTGCTCACATTTTATTCATGCATCCAGAAAAGTTAATGGTCAGGATATGTAGCTGCACATTTGACATGTTTCACATGTTTATTATAAATTTAATGGGACTAAACTTTGTTATATTCTACTTGAGAATGCCTCCAGTATGTGATTCGTTTTGATTGCTTGGTACAAAAGTTTCTCACAGTATAACCCCCATTCTTCATTGTCCCACATTCTCATTTATACAAATTTCTTGTATCATGAATTTTGTACAGATTCCTGACAAGGTCCCCTATGTCACTAAGCTTGTTAAGGCCTGTGCTGTTCCATGTGGTACATCTAAAATCAATTTCAGTCACATTTGACCATTGTGCAGATGGAACATTATTCATGCATTAGACTTTCTAAGTGGGGTAGAACAGAACCTTACATTTATTCCTTACAATTGTATCTGCATTTTTGTATTATATATGGTTCAGTAACCTTTTGTAGAAGACCAGAAGATGCCTCTGGAGGCAACACAATGTGCATCAGAACTGATTTATACTGTAACATCTGTCAACTTTTCCCTAGGACCCAGTTGTGCCAGGATACACATGTCATCTTTTCTAATGACTTATCAAAAGACAAAGGCTGACTGTGGAAAGGGGTCTGTCACAGGAATGAATCTGATACTACTTACTGCCATTTTTCCAAGGAATAGTGTTCAGTGTGCATTTATTGGCTCAGGGACTTGTACCTTGCAGTTTAGCGTGCATTTTGCCCATAGGGTTAACATTTTTATTCATGAACTTCTGAAAATGAGGCTTAGAAATGCGGTATGAAAATGTGTAAAGTACACATGCAATGAATTTTGAAAATATTCCATAGAAATTCACTTTCTTATCCTCTGAAGTTTGTTGAAATTTAAAAACTATAAATCCAACATTCATATCTCTTCCTCTCTCCCACCAGCAAACAGGAAAGCAGGCATGGGAGGGCTCAGAATAGCCAGGGTATTTTACAGCACTGTTTAGCTCATGCACTTGGAAATAGATCTCTCGAATCTCATGTGAACATTTTGCCTACATGGATGTAGTATATCTCTGTCATTCTGTGTAACCATTGTTTACTCTGCCAGGTGAGTGACAGTTGGACACTCAGAGGAGTTTTCTAGACTATAAAAGATGTAGAGCCCGCAATTCCTCCTCTCAGTTTTGTATCCAGTACCCCTTTATTTTATGGTTATTTTTTCTTACTCTTCTATGGGACTTTTTTCTTACTCTTAATTGAACTAGAATTTCCATCCTAACTTCAGAATTGTTTCTTAGCAAACTCCAAATACTAAAGCAGCCTAAATATTCTCATTTTAGCTGGTGAGTTCAATCAAAGATCAGAAACTGAAAAAAAGATGAGATTCACAAATGTTCTTTCACAAAGGAACCATGTCTTTACAATATTAAAAATATAAACACTGATTTCCTCCCAAGGAGTGTATTTTTTATTAAAATAATTAATTTAATATTTGCATTATTACATATTCTTTTTGGGAAAACAGTCTTTGTTGCCATATGTGGAGTCCATAGGATAGACATCTCATATCCCTGAACTGCTTCAATGAGTCAGTTCTGTTGTCTGTGAGTGTAAATTATGAGCATCTTGTCATGGGAGGTCTTTTTGTGCTTTGGGAAATCACCAGCTAAAGTAAGGCAATTCTGAATTGTGAGTAAATGAGCAAGAATTTTCCCTTTTCTTACAAAAAATGTTAAAATTACAATTTAACATATAGTACAGAAGTCTTATTTTATTCGCTCTAAAAATATTTTTACTCCTATTTATAAGAAAATCATAGACTATAAAATGGCTTTTTTTTATGATTTGGAATTTTAAATTATTTTGGTTATAGTAGTTAGACCAAATAAAAATTGTCTAAGGCCACCTGTGGTGCACAGTACATACAAAAGTGATAAGTAAAATGAAACTATAACTTAAGCTGAGTATGACTTCAATTGTCTTAAGAGATTTTAATTCTGCACTGTGTTTTATGTCTTTTTGTGATAGTTGGCTTTACTGCTTTTGTATTGATTCAGTTTACCAGATTGGTTTATAGGTTAGAATGATCTAGGAGGTTATATTTTTTATTTTCCAATTTAAATCTTTCTTGTATGTGAAAATACAGTGTGTAATATGTAGACATATATATGAGTTAATGACACAAAGCTCTATTTTAAAGATTGAACAGAATGTTATATATAACAGTTCTGTGTTTATAAGAGAGAATTTGAGGTGAAACTACTTTTCCACCTGAGTTGCACTGTCTGTTCTGGGGATAGATCATCTCACTGCCTTCTGGCAACTGAATGTGTTCTAAATAATCTAATATTCATTAGCTTATGGGAAGAAATGTGATCTAAAGAGCTAATTAGGTTAATTAGTGAAGTTATCTAGAATGTGAGGCCTGGCTTCCATCTCCTGTAAAGCAGAGCAAATATAAAAGAAGAAACTGAGTTTCCTTTGCAATAGAGACCATCTAGGACTTGGCACATTGCTCTGAAATATGGCAGAGTGAGTGATGGGAACTTGGATAAGCCTTTTTCTCAGAAATTCTGTTTTCTCTGTGCAATTCCACACTGTGTTCCTTAAAATCCATGGTGTTATCAGTTAATCAACAGCACTCCAGTGAGGTTTATCAGGTTATACATGGTCCCGTAGTCTCTGTGTTCGAAAAACACATGCTAAAAAAATTTTGTTAGAAGACATAGTTGGTTAGATCAACCAAATTGCTTCATGTCCATTTTTTAATCATTATTCATTTTGGAGAATGTTAGAACAACTGTGCAGTCAACTAAGCCATTGCATGAGGTAGCACATCCAGTTGTTTTTTGATAACAAACAAAAAGGAACACTTACATTTTTTCTTTCTTTATAATCACTTATGTTTTTACAAACAGCTAACCTGTGCAACCTAGTAGTAGAATATTTAGTGGAGACTAGTTTACTACTTCGGGCCAGAGGACCATAGATTGCTCAATATCCACCTCAAAGTCTGTGGAAAGTGAATCTATTAATGATTTTCTAACTGTGGTTTTATTTAAATCTGTTTATTATTACCATTTCTACAGGCATCCTTTGTGTTGCAATGCATAAAAAATAACATTTAAGAGAAATAAATACTGTGGTTTTCTCTCTCGAGATGTCCACAATTTGAATAAATAATGGAGCCACATTACCCTCAGAAGGTCAATGGGATCAGAATATTGTATGAAACTGCATCAACCAACACTGACTTACCATTAACTTTCTGTTCCAGCTGTATTATGTATAAATCTTCAGACCAAAGCTGTGGGTATAATTCTTTTTATTGTTTTGGTCAAGGGAGAGGATTTTTCTCTGTAAACATTCCAAAAAACTTGTATGTGGCTGCCAAGCCAAGTGTTCTGTCTGGCATTTGTGAGTTAATGAAGGAGCTGCTTTAGCTTTAGAGCTGGATTTCAAAATACAGAATCTAGAGAAGGCTATTGCAAATGTAATGTTACCCAAGCCTCTCTTAATGAGAATTTACATAAAGAATGACCCAGTGGAATTGCAGCAGTGTATAATGCTGCTGTTTAGGAGAATGGAATCATGTCTCAAGCCTAAAGCAACTTAAAAGTAGGAATTTGAAGTTTTTGGTCTCAGGAGACAAAGTGCATTTCACTTTTTCAAGCCATAGTTTTGACTGATGTAGCCTTCTGTAGGTAGCTGCTAATAGAGAAAAAGACTGAGATTATTAGAATATGCCTAATATACTGAAAAAAATACCACCAGCTTTATTTTTGTTGTGTTTTCCAGTCAGTGAAGAAATAATCACAAGATTAATGCATTTTTAGAGGCCAATGGTACATATAAAGAACAAGGAAACAATATGAGAAGCAGGAATGTGTGCCTAAAACTTGAAGCATTCCTGGATGATGACTAATTCTAACACTGTTATAGATTTACTTCTGAGAGCTTCCTTCTCCTGATATTGGTCATGTTTAATCTACCATATATCTATGGACTGAATGATACAGAGAGAACGAGGACCCAGTGTTCTCCCATCTGTCCACAGTTCCCAGATGAAGAACTATGACCATAGAGTCCCCCTCTAGTCATTAAGGAGAAAAAGAGGTGCACATCTGGAGAATGGTGGTGATATGAGAGGAATTGTGTTCTGCAAGTCCTGCATCATATTGTTGGCCAGGCACAGAATCTGCAGGTTTTTTTAACTGCATAGTTAAATGCTTAAAATTTGTTGGGCAACTTTAGGTTTAATAGTGTTTCACTACTATTCCTACTTATTGTCAGTTTATGAAATAATTGTTTTCTAATTTCTTTGGTAGAAAAGATAAAAATGAAGGCTGGCATAAAATATAAAGCACTATCTCAGAGTTACTGGCTGGAATCTTTTTTGACATGTTTTAAGCTTCCATCTGTGTGTTTATATAATGTAAAACATGAAATGGAAATATGTGTGTACTAAAAATAATTTTAAAAAAATCATTTACAAACTCATCTGGGAGACATACGTATGGGTATATATATATGTGTGTGTGTGTATATATGCACACACCAGAGTTCCTGGATTGGAAATACTTGCTAGGTTAGGACCTTTCAGTGGTGCAAATTGCAGTGGTCCTGCAATACATCACCATCATTGATGCTTAGAAAATTCTCCTGAGGCACAGTGAGGGTCAATATTTGATACTGATACGTTTAATTTATACTTTCTTAGGTCACTTTTAGTTTGGTCTGAAAGTATAATCAAAATTTAGGTTAGTTTTTCTAGTGCCATGAACTGTTAGGAGGTAGATTTATGAAAATGGCAGGCTTTTTAAAATACAAAACTTGGTCAAAAGAGATTTGTTACCTCAGAAAGCTTTTCAAGCCTTAAGTAATTGCCCACTAGCCCTCTGAAGAAGGTTTATAGGAAAATGTACAACCTTCTCCTTATACAAATGAAAAAAGACTGAGATAGAAATGAAGTGATTTCCACAGGGCCATAAACTGCGATTGGAATCAAAATTATTACTGAGTGGTTTGTGATTCCTGCCCGATACCTGGGCTGTAATGGTGCTTTCAGAGTCTCCCATGCCTGTCTGTCACTCCTGGAATTACTGGCCCTGGGAGCTCTTTCTCCATGAATGATGGTCATAGTTTACAGCTCCAGCTTATTCAGAAACAAGTTTTGTGGATGAGTTCCCTTTTTTTTAATCTGTCCAACATTTCACTTCTAGATATAAATTGTGATTGAATGATTTAGTTCAGATTGTTTCTAGTGGAAATGCCACTTCTATAAATTGTTCCATGAAATATTTCCATTTCTGTTAGCAAAAATCAAGTGTTTTCTAGTACTTGGGGAAAAAAATTCTTCATTTCTTTGAGTATTACTGCTTCATGCAATTGCATGCTGTAATACCTTTTATTTAGCTGACTTATAAAGGTTGGGGAGAGGATCAGACTTTCATTTCTTTATGCTTCTGGTAAAGTTAAAAGTGATACTTTCATCAAGGTTAAAGGAAAAATCTTTTGATCCACCTAAACCAGGGGTCTGCACCTGAAAACTTTCAATTCACAGGAGTTCTGCTGTCAGCTGGAATGTTAAAATCCTGGGGTTCATTGATTCCTGTGACCCATCTAATAAGCCCTTTCCTGAGATGATTAAGACATGCAAATAGTATCTGACCCTCGTGTCTTCTTCAAGGTTTTCACAAAGAGCCACTAAAAAGAGATCAAATAAACTGTTTTGAAAAACTGGGAGATGATTCAGTGGCTACTTTCTACAAGCCATGCAAAAATTCAACTGCTTGTGAAACCTTAATTATTGCTATATTTTATGAATGTACACCCTAAACAACACATTCTGTGAGGATCTTTTAGCACAACCAGACTCACCAGAGCTTGCCTCTGGCAGGAGAAGGTTTATTGCTCCTTCTCAGCATATTTGAAAGAAGATTATTGCTGCTGACGCATTGCAAAAAGGTAACATTTGTGTGCATCAGTGACTAAATTGCTTTCTATTGTACCACATCCCATAAAATGACAAACCTCGTCAATAAAAAAATGCAATAAAGAAGGTACTTTGAGACTTGTCTAGCTGAGGGGAACTAGAGGTACTTAATAATGTTGAATAGCTACGTCCAATGGCAGGTAGGAGGAGTTACTGCTTCTTATTGGAAAGTTGCCAACAGTGCCTGATATTTTTGCAAAGATTTTCCCTTTTTTCTAATTTTCCAGGTACAGAAAGAAATCAGTCATGACACCATTAAAAAAAAAAAAAACAAACAAAAACAAGTAGAAAGAAAAATATATTCAGAAGTGAGCAAATGCCAGACAAATACCAAGGGGAACACATTTATTTAAAAGTTAACTTCAGAAGAATAAATTTTGTCAAAGCTGTAGTTACGGGAGGGCAGGGGGAACTATTACAGGCAGAGAGCTAAACAGTATCTATAAGAGATGGAAAGAAGGAATAGTCCCAGGTGAAGGCTGGTTGTTGCCAGATGACCCTGTAGGTTAAGGCATTTGCCAGAGCAGTGTATTGAAGGGTTTAACATGACTCTGAAGTAGCACCTCTAGTTCATTGGTAGTTAAACTGCCTTCTTGATCTTTTTAAAAGATAACAACTTCATTTTATTTTTGTTTTTCAATTTCTATAAGAACAAGGCTGTTTGTTGCCACAAAACGGCAAGTTCAACCTGAGGTTGGTTTCAAGAAGGGCACATAACAATGTGTGTTTCCATGACCTGTGACTTCCCTGCTGACTTCCTTCTAGCAAATCCAAGGAGGACAAAATACAATTTTCTGTTTAAGTGCTGTTAAGCACACCCACCAACATGGTGCACCAATATTTGATTTTAAAGGGGTAAAACATATTACAGAATGCAGGAAATGAAGAAAAAAATAATCTCTGTTTATTAGTTTCATTTAAAGACCTTGTACAGGTCTAAAGTCTTAGTCTTAAATGTTATTACTCTTTACAACATGGTGGTACTATGGCCATAGCATCAGAAATGAAGCATTCTTAATGTTACATTTTTGCCTGATACAATTAAACTAATTTCTTAACTATAGAACTATTTCTCTGAATAAGACCAAGTAGTTATACAATTTGGTTTTCATACTAGTGTCGTATCTGCTGAAGGAAAATTGCAAGTGTTTGAGAGTGGTTCTCTTTCTCTACTATTAGCATAGAATGACATAAAGAGACAAAGAATTAAAGACAAAATACATCACTTACAATTTTATTTACTAAAAGTGTTTTTAGATTTAATGTTTGACTAAATTACATGAACAACTTTTGAAAATATATCTAATAGGACCTCACCTTAGAGTGAATAGGCTTGAAGGTACATGTTCTGTACCATTAATCTTTCTTTGTTAAAACAAAATTAATCTTTTCTTCTTCATTTTTAGCAAAGGGTTATTGTCTGTACCACAGTAGAAGTGTGATGAAAAGTAGAAAAGGCAACAAAAAGTGAAATTGAGGAACTGACCAAGATTGAAAACCAGTAAGGGTTCTGCAGATATTTAACTTTGCTGTTTAGCTCTGGAAGTGATCTATCCCTGTGCATTTTATATAAGCTCTTTGTAATATCCTGGCCTCAAGTAATCAGTGAACAGCCAAAGGAGCCCTGAAGACACAGGCCTATTTCTTCAGATAGAGCTGCACTGGTGCCTACTCTGTCTGCCCATCACTTTAGGGTTATGTTCTCCTTTTCGCCAGAGGTTTCTCTGAACCAAACAAGATCATCCTACTGCTATTTCCTCTGATGAGGGTGTGTTTTGAAGTTTGTTTTAATAGTGAGTGGGTTATAAATTGACCTATAATTTCATTGAACAGCAAAAAACCTGTTAATATTACACTGTTATAGAGCAGATATGAAAGCTGCCGCTGGCATTAAAATCTACAACATTCAATGATTTTGAGTGTTGATTAATTCTGTTTATCTGATAATGCTTCTGAATTTCAGAGAGAATTATGTCTTCATTTAAACTTGTCTGAAACACTGAGACTTTGTGAATGTTATAACAGATAATTAATGGGAAGAGTCAGCAAGCCATTCATTGTTTTCTTGCTAGTTGAAAGCTTAGCTGTACCAATTGCTGTTTTACCAGACTTCTACAAATATTAAAAGCTTTTTTTTTCCTGAAAAACACTTTTTTTTGATTACATTAATTTTTATTATGTTATCAAATCCTCTGCTACATTTGTGGTGATTATTAGCAGCAGGTTTTCTTTTGTATGCAAGATAACTTTCAAATGTGTGACTTTTTAGGTGGCAGACAATGCTTTTCTGGCTGCCTCATGTTGCTTTGAATTAACTTCAGGTTTTTAAATCAAAGACTTGAGGAAGGGCTGCCCTTACATAAACTAATCACTGATGAAACTACCATTGATTAACTGTTGGGCTTTCATTGATTGCACATTTACAGTTCCAGAGGCAGATTTCAAACTTTCTTAACCATAAAAGAGCATTTTGTGTATTGTATGCATTATGGTATGATTGTCAGATGTAAATCAGGAATAGCGAAGAAATTTTCTTCCCTTGAAGTGCCAAGAATTTTTATATACTTTTTTCCAGATTTACTAAAATAAGTTTCTTATGCTATTCTCTTAAAATAGATGCATTCAACGCAGGTCCCAGTTGGGTGTTGCTGTCTTCTGCCATCTGGAAGGCAGAGGACTATCTGAAGATATGTCTTTTTCAGGTGAAGTTATAGAATCATCAGCGTTGGAAGAGACCTTCAAGATCACCTAGTCCAACTGTTAACACAATACTATCAACATCACCCCTAAACCATATCCTCAAGTGCCACATCCAGCCACCTTCTCTCCAGTCCCTCCTGCGAGAAGCAGTTCTTCTGAATTTCTGTTTCTTTCATGAATGCCAGCTTACCTTTATGAGAACCTTACCTTGCAGAACTGAAGCACTTCTTGAGAAAAGCAAGCAGGTGACCTTCCATACCAATTTCTGCAATTATCTAATCAAGGTTACGCAAAGGAGTCCCCTTTGCTCACACCTTCCGCATCTGTACTACAGTAGCTTTTTTTCTGCACTTTAGAGTCCTGGACATTATTTTCCTTGGCTCTTTGATTCACTAAATTGTTTTGCAGCCTCCCACCTATATCTTTGGCTCTTTGGGAACTCTTGATCCAACAGAAGGCCAAGACTTTTCTTCCAGAGGAGTAAAAGAAGTTGTGTCACTAATAAATGCCAGATGCACACTGGCTGCTAACGCATGCCAGTAGGGAATGGGGTCTTGTATCCCACCTCAGACTTGCAAAACTGAACTTAGTTTCTACCACTTCATTTTATTTTCTTCACTTCCATCATAGAAATTCTACTGACTTTTTGAGAAGAAGATTATTCTTGTCCTTTGACTTGTGGGAGTGAGCAGAGCTCTCCAGTATGCCTATTGCTTGGAATTAGGTGTTATAGATAGACTGCCTCATTACTGCACTTTCCTAAGGGGACTCAAATATTTCAGGCTCTGTTCTGTTTTAAACACTGTTCTGTTCTGATCCTGTTCTGCTCTGACAAGTGAACCTTAAAGCTGGCACAGCTGTGCTGACTGTTTGAATCCCAGCCCTTCACTTCTGCAGGCTGCAGCTCTTTCTTCTTCAGTATTAGTAGTGTCAGATCCTTCCTGGTTTAGACCCAACTACAGACTGCCCAGAGAATATCAGCTAAGCCAGGCTGTAAGTGTGAGAGCAGCCTCCTGAGAAACACAGGGCACCCTTCACCCATCTCCAAATCCATATGTTCTGTCCTTTTTGTGTCATCTTATCTCTTTTTTTTTTTTTTTTTTATCTACTATACCTTTCTGCTCTTGCTTTTCAGAAGATGGCCTATTTTCAGAGAATGCAATAACAGAGAGACTGCAGATCAATCCGTGTATATTCTGGAATATAATGGAAAGGTTATTTGACAATTCAGATGTGCAGGTTGTACTGTGGATGCATTCCTGAAATAAATTCAGAAACAGTAGCTTTGACCGGTATTTGATCACGGTTCTACTATTTGTGGGCATTGTATTTCACTATATGTTACACTGCATATGGTTTTTGTTTTTCCTGTTGAATGGAGACATGTAATGAGTTGTCACAAAAGCAGACGAGCTATTTAACAAATGAAAAATCTACATAATTAACAGTGTTATCATAGGGGTATCTTAGATCACGGTTATGTTGAGATTTCACACAGATTATGTTTAGTGATGATACTGATAGAAACATGAGTTCATTGGACCGTTATGTGATGGTCACTTGGGTTGATCAAGTGATGAAATGGGGTGATACAGGCAGATTAATCCAGGGAATAGTGCAACACACAGGAGTGAGAAGATACAGCTCCAATTTGTTCTAGGAAAAGCAAGATAAACAATGAAGTGAAGTTATAAGGAAACAAATAGAGGTGTTGGTTTGCAGAAGCTAAATAAATAATGAGCAGCTCCCAGCTGCATGGATTTTATTATTGAAAGACGAGATTTAATATTATTGGGTTGACTTAAACCCTTTTGTTCCATAATTTATGATAGAACTTTATAGTTAACACTTGTATAAGGAAAAGAGTGGCAGAGATTTATGATTTCCAAACCCACTTAATGTATTTTGGCAAATAGTGTGGAGCAGCTATCATTTCAAATAATGAAGATGCTAAATAAGGTAATAGATTATTCCTGTTATCATGTTAATGCCTATATTTTGCCCAGTAAAGTGAAATGACAATTTTATTGTAATCTTTTTCTCAAAATTTTACTGCTGTAATTTGTAGCACGGCTATAAACTTGTGACTGGGATAGAAAATAGATACTGGAACAAACTTTTAAAATCAAATAGAAGTGAGCCTGTTTGCGTATACATAATTGTGATCATATTTTACAACTTTTCTTTATGTGAACATATTGGCTTTGGCAGATTGTTAATTTTGCTTTTAGAGTATGCAATCATATATAAAAAAAATGTTTTTATTGAGGCTGTTATAGTCTGAATCTGTTACATGGCCAATGGCTCACATCTTTTCAAAGTGGTTACAGTCCAGAGCTGAATTACTAAATAGTATGAGACGTTTCTATATAGAGTAATGATTTTATTATTAAAATATACGTGGGAGAAAGCTTAAAATTGAGAGATTATACCTTGCCATATGCACTTACAGAAGAGAGACATTAATTATCTCTCATAAACTTTCTTTGATTTCTCAAATCTAGTAACTTTAAAGCAAAAAGTCTGAAATAAGCAGTGGTTGCTGCAGTATTTAATTGTTAGTTTCATAAAGTATGTGGGAGGTAAAGGAAAGAATGGGCAAAAATCTAGAGAGGGGACATTGCCTTGAATAAGTGAATCCTTTGTTTCACTTCTTTCAAAGTATATTTATAGTGCAGCCTGCAGTCTGTAACAACAAATGTACTGTGTGAGACAGCATTTGGAATTAATTGTATAGTTCATATATGTGAAGGAAAAGATTTATGCTTAGAAATGAAATAATTACTGTTATATTCTGAATCATGAATGCTTAACCAAGTAACCTGCTTGTACTTAATGATGCTGAAGTACTTAACATATATATTCTTAGTTCTCTCAGTCTACAGAGTTCTTTAGCATTCTACAGCACTTAGCGAAGCCAGTTTCAAAGTGATGCCTATTAAAAATAAATGTTAATGTTTCAAGAAAGTGTAGATGTTTAGAGGTGATTCATGGTTTCTTTCTTTTAAAAAATGAGAATTGTGTACTGCAGGACAAGTTCAGGAAGTATGAAAGCACTTTACAAAGGAAAAAGATTGAGTTTAGTGTAAAATATTAAAGCTTTGTACTGACAGATCTGTTTTTATTTAAATTTTTATTGAATTTTTTCTTTGAAGTAACAACAAGAGACACATACTTTTGGCAGATAAACGATGCTGTGCTGAATGAGTGGCTACTTAACCCTAGAACTGTCAGACACCATTATTTTCAATGTCAAGGAGCTGGAAAGCTTTATGCAATGTATTCTGTTCTTCAAATTAAATTGGTCAAATTTCTGTTCTTTTATACATTTCTATGCCACAGCTACATGTGATATCTAGACTAGCTCAGCAGGGAATGCTGAATTTGGCTCCTGCTTACAACAGGAAGCAAAATTGTGCTTCAGGTTATCTTGAAAGCTCAAGCGTCACAGCCTGAAGCACTGATGTTGTCCTTCCTTCTTTTGCTCTGAGTTTTAAAATATCCTAATATCTGAAGGAGACATTCAGTTGTAATAATTAGTAAATATAACAATGTAAAAATTTCTCAAGAGCACAGTGTATGATTCTATGAAGGCAAGAATTTGCAATATGTGAGATTCTACTTCCATAGTTGATATTTACCTGTTAAAATTAATTTGAGGACATATCAGTGTTTAGTGCAAAAATAATACCTCAGAAAGCTGCAACAAAGAGAATGCAGAATTTTTTGTGGATTGGGAATATGGGATCACAGGATAACTTGAGTTATAAGGAACATCAGGATGTCATCTGATGTCATTTAGTCCAACCTCCTGCTCTAAACAGGGTCAGCAATGAGCTCAGGTCCTCATTCAGGTTGTTCTTGGAAAGCTTCCTCAGTGTGTCTAAGTAGCCTCAATGAGCCACTGCTTGAGTGTCCTCATGGCAATGAACACCCAAACAGTAACTGATCAGTTCAATGCACTGAAATCACTAATAATTTAAGATTAGTAATCTAATTTAAGATTAGTGGGGTTTTGTAGCTATTACTAAATGTTACTAAACTAGAAGTAAAAAGAATCTTAAACTCTCTCATGTCTGGAAATTTCTTAGATACTTTGTCAAACAGTTAGGAGCTGGTAAATAAGGACTTTTAAGGACTTCTTGGGTATGATTCATCTGAATAAATATCAAGTGCTTGTGCTGAAGTTTCTACATCTAAGTTACTCATCAAAGCCTCCCTTTACGCTGAGATGAGATTTGTCAGTACAGTCTGTGGAGTTGCCTGTGTTTTATTGAAAGTATTATGCTTTAAATTCCATTGGTCTTATTGATACATCTCCTTTAACTGCTTTTGTGAGGACAGATAGCTGAACGATGTGAGTTAGACCATTTATCTCTCCTATTTTGGCATATTTTGAGCCTATTTTTTCCTTTTTTTTTTTTTTTTTTAATTGGTTGGTTGTTTGGTGTTTTTTGTTGTTTTTTTTTGTTTGTTTTGTTCTGTTTGGTTGGTTGGGTTTTGTTGTTGTTGGGTTTGGTTTTTTTGTTGTTGTTGTTTTTTTGTTGTTTTTGTTTTTGTTTTTTTTTAAATTCTATAGTCAAAGGCCATGTATTCTCTGAACTCTGCTATACTAGTTTTACAGCAGATGAATTTGGTCTGCTTTACGTGACTACAAGTACATGGTAGAAGATTTCCTTGTATTGTTTGATGCTTTGAAGGTCCATTCATAGGGGTTTTCTTTGAATGAAAATGTGAGATGAGATGCCTGAATCTGAGGCATTAGCACTGGTTGGTAATAGAGAAGGGAAGAGCACAGGAGAGACCACCTCCCCAGTGCTCGCCTTAATATTCTCTTTTCTCTGTGATACTACAACTGCATCCATCAATGTCAATCAAATTTTATGAAAATGCAAACTTTATCTCATAAGATGGAATATGTATGGCCACATACTTCAAACTTCACTTCAAAGATCTTGCTGTGTTGGACTGCAGAGAAATGAGAGAGATCATCAGTATTCTTTTAGTACTGACAAATATTTCAGTACTAGTATTCAGGCATATCATGGGAATGTTCGAGAGGATTACTCATACTAGAGTCATTTACTATATTCTTTTTTTTTTCCTTTTCACTCTCACTAGGCAAGCCTTCCGCTCACATTTTGAAGGAGATTAAACTAAAGAACACAGTCCTTTTACCCTGAAATTCTATGGTTATCTTCTAATTTATCCTAAAATCATCTGATGAAAAACTCTGCATAAATTGTTGTCAGCAATTCTAACTTACTCTCTGTTTACTCACATCCTTCATTTACTTTCCAAGAAGAAACTCATAACGCCAGTGAGATGATGTGAGAGGGTGAGTTTTAAACTCTGCTAAGACCTTGATAAATCAAGACAGAGCCCTGGGAATGGGCATTTGAGCAATCCCTGTTGGCTTCATCACCTACTTTTATTGAGTGGCTGAATTCCTTGATTACAAACTCATGGGAAGATTGTGTTTAGTCTGAGAATTGTTTTACAATGAAGTTTGCTCAGGTAAAGAGTGTGATGGTGTGGAAATTGGTGGACAGTGGTCACAAAGAAGTTCCAAAGATGATGAGGAGTCATTCCATTTCCATATTTCACTTGCTCTTCTTTTACTATATTAACAAAACTAGTGGCGGGAAAAGAAAATAATGACAAGTGGTTACTTCAGCCATTTTACTACTCTAATTGAAATGGGGACAGGTTTTTCTCTGCTACATTTTCAAAAGATCTGATTTACTCTGTAAAACAGGGAAAAGCTCCACAAAAACTGCAAAGGCAGACTTGTGGTAGTTTTATGTTGTGTCTGAACAGCAGGAAAGGAGAAAACAGGTGCTAAACAGCAACGATTAGCATATGTATACCAACTGATGAGGTGTTAAACATAGTCTCATGCAGAGGTGTCAAAACCCTGGCCAAAGGAACTGTTATAACCTGTTATGTGAAATAATACAGATGATAAAAACCTCAATGGAATAGAAAGGGCTTCAAATGCAGAATGTCCTGGTCATAATCACAGCAACTCATTTACCGGGATACGTGTTTTCAGGATGTCTGCAGTATGTGTACATTCAGGACCAATGCATTTCTCAAGATGGTTAATGAAGAAATAGTTTTGTGACGCTTTCAAAACAATTTATTGCTTCACTGTGTGCTATACCAGTGTAGCCTTAAAATTTGATATCTTATTTTCTTTTGTCACTTCTATCATTTACTGTGTGATATTTTTTTCCTTTGTTTGCACTGGAACCTGGAATGCAAGATTTAGTGTTCTTAGTTTAAATTGTTGTCATGGTCTGCTGCTTTTCACATTCTGAAATTATCAGGTTCGATTAGAGACTGTGCTCCTCTCTTCCATTTTTATGCCATGTATTCTTTATGACCATTTAATGAATGCACTTAACAGTAATACATGGGAATCTGATAGTCATGCATCTTTCATTATTTTTTTCCTTCAATTTTTACTCTCCATTTCATGCCCCAGGCATAGCTTGAACTTTTTTCCTTTCTATTGTCAATATAACCTTCACTGTCTCAGTTTTCATTTTGTTGTCTTCATGATAACTGAAAGACTCAGTCCCCAGCTGAAGAGCTTCCTACTTTGACTATTATTATTTAGTTCCATTTAATATCCAAGTATTTTTAAATTACAGTAGAGTAAAAAAGTTTTATTAAAATAAAATGCTGCTTTCAGTTTTTTTCTCTCTTCTTTTCCTTTTGTTTTTTTTGGTAGCTTTGTGAGAGTGGTACCATTAGAAACTGCCAGTCACCTGGATAATGGCTCTAGAGTTAATTTGTGAGTCCCACCTGAAAAATAATCAAATGTCTAAATGTGAAAATCAATCTCTAAAATGGTCTCATCCCATTTGATCTTGTCTGACTTCTCTTTGTACTCAAGTAAAACCTCCAAGTAGGTTCTGGTGCACTTGATAATCTCAATGTTATCTTGTACCATGGTGACTTTGCTGCCAGTTTGACTTCACAGCATTTTGAAGATGTTCCCAAAGTAGTATAACATGAGATGGGCTGAAAAATGGAAAGGTCCCTATGAAAACTGCGGGATAAAAGCCAACATGTACTTTAGTTCAGTTATTAATCAAACGTATTATCTAACGTATTGTCAGTTGCATCTAATCTTATGATAAAATATTACAGTTATGACCGTAGTAAATGAGAGTATAATAAAGTTTAGAAGTAGGAATTGTACACAGCTTAACATAGTTCTTTTTCACGCCTAATGGAAAGCAAATGTTCTTTATTATATTCTTTATTTTTTATTATATTTTTGCATTGTAATCAGCACATTGTAAAGAGACTGATTCTGGTGATGCTGATTTTTAGCACAGTGATTGAGGAAATTGGACTTCTATTATTTTTCAGTGACTGATTGTTCCTAGTTGGCAACATTTCAAGAAACTTTTAAGCATGTGTTCCTCTTTTCTCCAGAAAATGCAAGCGTTTAGGGAAATAATCAAATGTAGTTCTTCAGATCTTGCTGGCCTTGAGAATCACAGTGAGTCTGCTTAACCCACACAGAAAGGGTGAATTTTACTTGACTTTCCACTGAGATACAACCTCAACAGGAAGCTCATATCTTAAAACAGTGACTGTGTGTTTGGAGGGGAGGATGATGACTTGTACGTATGTAGACTACTTTTTTTATTATTACTGTAATTTTTCAAGACTTTTGCATTTAACAAATGAGCCATTCATTAACATGAGGTTGCCACATTCCTGGCTGATTTTCTAGGTATTAACTGAGAATTTCAGAACTGAAAGCATATTAGGTTACAGAACCTTTATATAAATCAATTCTTACAAAATTATTTCAGAAAAATACTTTCCTGTAGATTCAAAATTAATTGCCAGCTTCTAATTAATTAGATTTCTGAAAATATGGTGAGGTGGGCAAATTGTACTGTACTGTATCATATGAAGGCTGTTAATTGTTAAATGTCATGTGAAAAAGAAAACTGAACAAACAAACAAACCAACCAAACAGGAAAGTTATATGTTACTTTCCTACAGTAACTTCTTTCCTTTATTTTAAAATACATTAGTTACTTGCTGATTCTTGTGGTTCCTGCAGTACTATAAGGGCCAGGATTTAAAGAAAAGTAGACAATATTTTTATTTGGCGTTATGTTCCTCTTTTTGTCTAGATTCTTTGCAAATAATGTGGATAAAGATCAGGTTTAGCACATTTCCAACATGGCATTGAAACCTCACTCATGAGATGCGTGTGGATTTTTGGAAAGGGAAGGAGCACCAGATGGTCTTAATTAGTGTCCACTCAGATAATAGCAGAACCACTCATTACCAGTAGGTCTTGAGACATTAAATAATAAATCTTCCTCGTTACAGTGTAATTAACTGTTAAAATGTTAAGTGAGGTCTCATTGGATGCTTTAGATGAGATTTAGAGTATGGGTAAAAGAGGTGGAAAGTTTTCTGTTACTATATGAAATCTTGATTGGTAGATGGCTGCAGAAAGCTTTGGGCACCTTATAGAAGGTGTTGCAGAGGATTAGGTAAAGGCTCTCATCCTCCACTGCGCTATTGGTGTTTTGGGATTTTTTCCTATATAAGAAGAAGGCTGTAGCAGCGAAGCCCTTAATCCCCCTTGTAAGGGAACCTATCAGTAAGAGCTTCTGTAGTATTTCTTTGAGCAGGGTTTAATATCTAATTTTCCAATAATAGGTCATTTTGTTCCCACAAATGTGAACCACAAAGTTAATTTTCTCATTTCTGATGGTGCTGGAGACGCAAGGCAAACTTCCCAACAAATGTAACTGACTAATGTTCAAAATCTGGTGTGAGGGAGTTGAATTTTCATAGCTTAATTAGTGTCAGCAGGTTGCCAATTAATTAATGGAATTCTTTTGTGCTATCTCCAGCTGTATTTAATTAGACTGGTTTTAGAGGAGAGAAGGCTATTGTTCGAATGTAGCTAGGTGATGAAGCTTTTTTTAAAAATTATGCTTTGCACCTTGTTAAAGGCTTTTTTTTTCCCTTTCAAATTCTAAATTCTTCACATTCTGCAAATGAGGACTGTGTGTTCTGTCAACAACTAAGTGGTTAGCAAGGTTATTAGCTCTATGATATGACATGGAAGCATTTCTGGATTACAGTGTTTTAGATAAACCTTTGAAGTTCATGAGAAAAAAAAACAAAACCCAAACGCTGTGATTAATTAAAAATGTATTTGTAAGATCCGAGCTAGATGGTGGCGTAATCCAACCTAATGATATGGCATTTTAGAAGAGGACTGTATTAAGTTATAATTGGGAAGACCAGATCTTTATTTTTTTTTTTTAATTTAAAAGACTTAAAAAGCTATAATCTGAAAGTAATGAGCTATGAGTTAAAATTTTGCACAACTCAAGACTTGTTGGAAATGACTGAATATTTATCTTGTTGGATTTACAGTAATGGAATTCATATACTACAGTAAACTTTTAGTATCTCTTCATAGTTCATAGTTGGCTTTCTAGTTACTCCTAGCACACCCATATTAAAAACAGTGATCACTGTCAACTTGGTTTAAAACAGAAAATAAATTTGAAAAAAACCCCAACAAAACCAAAACCAACCAATCAAACACCTCCCCCTTCCCCCAAAAAAAGTAGATATATGTAAAACCAACCAACAAAAAAACCAAACCAAACCAAAAAACCAGAAAAAAAATAAAATGTAGAAACTTTTTAATCTTGGTAATAAAACTAACAGTGTTGATAATCAACACTTTTCTTTTATTAATTTTCTAACTAACTCATTAAGAGCTATAAACACCAATTATCTTCATTTTACCCTTTCTTTCATATTTAAACACCCTTTATTGTCATTCCATAAATGGAAGGGCCCACCCTGAGTATTGATAACAAATGCGAAAGATTTCAGCATGTCAGTGGAGAAAAAATTTCGAGCATTAGCAAAAGACATCATGTCAAAATTTAGTCCTTGAGAGCTGCTTTCAAGTCCCAGAGGACTTAAACTTAAAATTAAATTTAAGGTGTAGCTTTCCTTGCCAGACTTAACTGTGCATCACCACCCTCCAATCTGGGAACTAGGAGTGGAGATGTTTATCCAGCTGATGCTTCCAGAAGCAAAACCAAGCTCCTAATGTGATGGTCACAACATAAGCAGTCTCAGATATTACATACAGGGTGCCTGAACACGAGTCTGCCTGTGACTACACACTCATGGAGAGATATCAAATCAGAATGGCTTTAAGTTTTGTTAAACTGTTTAATCTATATCTAGGAAAATGTGTCATTACATTATAAAAAGACCCTTTACACAGTTGTGCATCAGTTTTAATTTCCACAGGATGATGCTGACACTGGTTAAAAGGCATGTGCACAGCTGGGATCAGCTATTTACCTTCTGAGTATTTTGAGAAGAACTTGTCGGTTCATCATAGAGTTCTTTGGGCATTTCTGTCCAGGTGCACTCAAATTGCAGTCCTTGCAAATTATATACTTACCTTGGCAAAGTCTCCTTCCTTCTGTACCAGTATAAGAGCTCCAGCTAACTAGAAAATTCACTCCACTGATTTTTTAAAATTAAACAATACAAGCATTGAAGATATTATTTATATCTCTTAGCAGGGAAGAGTACTGGAAGGAAAACCCTGCACGACTGAATCCAGTTTCCTACCGGTGCAGTCAGGCATAAGAAAAAGATTGTAAAATAAATTGATCAAGCTACATCTCAAAGGCAGTTAGGATCTTTATGTTGACTCATCTGCTTCCAAATGCTGGAATGCTGCTCCAGAATAACACAGCCCAAAGAACTGGCATTTCATTTCTATTTATTCATATACTCATGAATCTTGCTGCATTCAACAGGATCTTTCCTGTTGTTACTTTATGGTATCCTAAAAAGCTGCTTCTCACTTTAAAGCTTCATTTTAATCCTCTTTAATATGTCTTTAATATCTCTTTTCTTCTGTACTGAAAAGTGTGACGAAGCAACGTGTGTAGTGGCTGAAACAGAAGGATATCTTTTAATTTCTCCTCCTTCTGCACTACCATGATTGCTGTCAGAGTTCCCTCTCAACAGTATTAATATATAGATTTCCTAAAAGCCATTATTTTCAATTAGGTAATAAAATCATTATTTTTGGATTTAATTCAAGAACCATGTGTACGTAAAGGAAGCAAAACTTTCAGGTAATGCTCATGACTATTTATATAGAATTGGAAGTTCTTCATTTGCAAATGGTGGTGTAATCACAGGTAAGGTGATGCATCTCTGCTGACTGCAACTGAATTGATCTTGCTTAGGCCAGCATTTAATTTGGCTTTCTGCTGCAAAGGTCTATGAACAGAGTAGAGTGCTAATAATGTATCCACTAAATCTGCTCTTTATAGTTCAGTGGGGAGGTAGTTGACTATTTTACTGTGAGAAAGGCTTATCCTTAAAAGTTAAAGGGGCAGTGACAGCTTTTAGGCCCAACATTTAAGTAAAATCCACCTCTTGACATTTATTTGTTTTATGTTATAACTTTATAAGATCTAGAAATAAAGGCTTTTTAATATATACCTAGTTTCACATAAATACATATATGTAGAGAGAGGAGTGACTAATCTAAGTGCACATTTTGTTCTCATTATAAAATAGAGTTGAATCTCAAAAGCTATATGGCTTTTTAGAAACCTTACTGGGTTTCTTTTAGAAAGTTTTAGAGCAGAATTACACAGTGCTATCTGTGCCTGATGCTGCCTTTATTAGAGTGACTATGAGGTTATGTTTTTGTATCTCAGTAAAGATTATAGTGGTTGTTTAATCTTTATTACTGTATCATGGAGTGCTATTGTGGTTCCTGTGTTTGGGAATCATGCAGAAAAACTGTGAATTAGTGTGGAGTCAAACTGGAATTTTCTGGGTAAAACAAAGCTTTTGTCCAAAATGAGAGAAGAGCAAAAAAATCTGTAAAGGTAAAAATCTGCTCATGCCACTATTGTGAAGAGCTGCTTGGATATACAAACATATTAAATGTTTTTCCAGATGTTTTCCTTGGTACTTGCATGTTTTACTTTAATTCTTCTACCTAGAGTAGTGAAATAATAGTGCAAAGGTCAGAGACTGAGCATTTATCCATAATAAGCTCTAGCTGAAAGAACACAGCTCACAAAAACTAAACAGGATATTGATTCACTTAAACAGTTACATATCAGAAGTCTGAGTCTTTGCTTTTATTGGTGATATGTACCTCACACATTATTTCATGTGCAGTCCTACCTGCTGGTTTAGGCAGTGTGTGTAACATTTGCTCATAAACTGAGAGTTCACTTACTTTCCCAGTCACCGCACTTGGTCTATCATGACAGATGACTCCACAGTATCTGTCTATGGCCTATTTTATTCTTTGAATAAAACAGGAATGTTGCACTTTTAGTTCATATGAGGTCAAGGTGTTTCTTCTCAATAGGGTGTGTGATCATAATTGAGGTACTGGGTTTCATTATCATTCCCATTTTATCTTCCTAAACATTTGCATTTTGTCTTCATGACTGGCATTAAATGGCAACATACAGTTCTATAAACGTGAACAGGTCATCAGTTCTTAAAGAGATTTTATGACATTTTGGCAGTCAAACCCACACCAAAAATAGGGCTAAAGTTGTATTTAATATATGAAACTAAAAATTCAATAATTTGCCTTTTAAAACTTGGAAAAAACCCTCAACTTCCATTTGCTGTTAGAAAGTTCTCAAAATTAGATTAAACTGGCATTGTATGTAGAGAGTCTGTTATGAGTTACAGCTTCATCAGGGGTGACAGAGTTTCAAACCAAAAATGTAAACAAATGGTCCCTATCTCTATAGTCTTCCTACTGGTGACAAGCGTGTGATAAAGTGCATTTTTTGTGGTAAACTTTTCTTTGCATGATCTGGATACATTTTGTGCAAAGCTACAAATATAACAAATTTCTAAGTGCTTCCAAATACCAACTGCTGATTTTTGTGCTCAATTATGAGTGGTTTCTTTACTCTAAAATATAAAATCTACTTCCCAAATGTCACAGTTTCAAGGTCCAGACCTGTCATGTTTCTTTTTTCTTCTGGCTGATGAGATTCAGGCTGTCAGAGTTTGCAACTTAAACAAATGAAGAAGAAACCATATAGAAACAGCTGCTTATAGAAGAAAGCAGATCAGGAGAAGCATACCTTTAATCTGACTAAAAGACCCACATGAGAGGCATTTTACATCAGTATTAAGGAACTGAACTGTTTAAAAATACAGGAGGTTCCAATCCTATCTGCATACTACTGCACTGAAGTAGTATGAAAAAATATCAGTAAAAGGGCTTCACCCTATTTCTAAAATGCTGTTTGGCAAACAGTACTCAATGGAGTAAAGCTGTTAAGATATGCTATTTCCTTTTTTATTATTTTTTTAATATTATTATTATTTTATTTTTTTAGCTCAACTGTTTCACCAATTTTCATTTTACTGCTCATCTTCTCTGTGGAGAAGAATTGGAACGTGAATTTTTGTGAATGTTCTTAGGAAGGAAGAACAGAACAAGAACGGTGCCTCTGTTCCAGGGTGGTTCTGCTCAGGATGTTCCCCAACTTCAAATAATTTCTCATGATCCCCTTGCTTCTCTGGGCTCTTCAGAATCCTACAGGTTTGTTCTCAAAGGTTTTCATGCTCTTCATGCATCCTTCCTCACTTGTAGCTCCACTGCTCCTGTGTCCTGTGGAGATCAGCTTGTCAATAATGCAGTGACATGTAGGGATTTTTAATGGCAAATTTTCATGTGCAGGTGTTTGAGATCATAATTCTGTTCTTTCACAGGCTTGTGAATGGCGACATGTAACTTTTAATAGTGCCTTTAGTGAGTTTTGACTGGTAGCAGTGTTATAAGAAGGATGAATTGCTTTTGAGCTTGAGTAAACAGGTGCCTTTCATCCTTTTGGCATCCGGTTCTCCAGCTTGAAGCCAAACTGCTGCAAACCCATCTATCTGGAAAAAAAAAGGGAATATACAGTGCTCAGTCTAACTATAAGCTTTATGATTGTTTATGCAGATGAGCACTAACCTGTGTTTCATGAGTCATTAACAACTCAGTTCTGAAGACCCACTCGTGTTTTAATTATATATACATACGTCTAAGTTTATGTGAGTCCCAGTCTTGTAAAGAAGAACAAAAAAAGAGGTTTCTACGATATTTATAACTTAGGACCATCTGAAGTGACACGGATAAGTTCTTTTGCTTTGTATAGACTCCACCTTGCAGAGCTGGGGTGGAGAGTTGAAAAATTGAGGGGCTGCACCTTTGGGAGAATTTGCTTTTAGTTCCTTTAATAAGCCCTTTCAAGTTACAGGACAGGTTGCAAAGGTTGTTCAAAGAAAATATTGGTCCTGATTTGTGGCTGCTGACTAAGTAGATTTCTGTCCATGTATTGAAAGTTCCATTAGTGTCAAATTTTAAAATTTAAATTTTATAGCCTGCATAATTTGTTCCTGGGAATTGCATTCAGTTCATTGTAACAAATAAAATCACAGGAAAATAACTTTGCTTTTTCACAGATCACAGATTATTGAATTGATGCTTTAACATGGAAATTTAGCATTTAAGATGTATGTTATTACTGTCATTTTTGCTTTAAAGAAGCTTCTCAGAAAGTACTTTCACTTTAAAACTGCCTAAGTGCTTTACACTAAGCAGAATAAGGCAAATCTAACTTCGAACTATTGAGCAGCAGGACAAAAGCTCCCCGTTAATAGACCAAGGAAATGATTGGGAGAAAAATGGAGCAGCTGAGTTTAGAGAAACTTGTACTTTTTTCTTAATGAGCAGTTTAACTGCCAATTGATTGGTCATTCAACATTACAGTAAATGGTCAATGAAATATATAATGATGCAAGACTGCACTTTAACAAGACTGAATCTTGAGGCAATCAGGAATGCTTAAGGCAGAAAAATACACACAGAAGAAATTTCTTTCTGTGCTTAATTTAAAAAAAAAAAAAAAGCAATAACAGCTATTCAGGCAGCTAATCGATGGGATTCCTCATTGTGTGTGCTGGCACACTTGATCACAAAATTTCCATTTTGTGCTTTTGTCTTTTGGTTGTTTATTTCATGCTACAGGATTTTTTACTGTTAATTTTAGTTAAACCTGACTGCTAGAGAATGGTTGTGTTTTCGAGGTCTTGAGCTCACAATCTCTACCTGCTTGCTTAATTTTATACCTGGGAGCTTGAGGCAGCTATTCAAATGGATGAAACTGAGAATATTGCTATGAGTTGCAATATTAATTCCTACATTAACACATAAGTGGGCTAAGACTGAATGCAGGGGAGAAGTTCTATCTTTATAAATGAAAAAATATAAATATTTTACTTTTCAGAAGGAAAACTTGGATCTTAATCAAGTAAAAATCAGACCACACCACTGTCTTGCTTGTCAGCACAACTATGTTATCAAACAGTCCTTTGACTGGTGACATTTGCTAGTGTGAATAAGAAATAAAGGAAGAACAAACAGGGTTTTTTTCCTTCTTTCCATGGGGTGTGAAATGTACCGTTATAGGCAGCTGTCAGTGTGAATGGGTTAACATTTACCTAATTTATAATGTGTGAAAATAGACACCTAACAGCAGAGCTGGAATGGAAAGAGAGCAATCTTTCCAAGGGCACGGTTCAGGTAATGTTTACCTCTCTTCCCTGACTCAGGTCCTCTGGCACTGAATACACTGTTTGGAGGGTTGTTAAATATTTGACTGATACGTTGTGACCTCCTCTTTCGAGAGAGAAGGGAAATAGGCTCAGTTTGACATCTCTCAAGAGATCAGGTGGAGTAATGGGCAGCATTTACCTTTTTTAATCCCCAAGTTAAAGAAGAATTTTTTTCCCCAATAACTTGCAGTGACTGAAATTGTTTTTCTCCACAATGTGACCTGATGATCCTGGGAGGCTGAGATAGCCACAGCATACATATAAACCCAGCTTTTGACAGCAGACAGGTGAGTGACTCTGATCTTCCACTAACTATTTTCACTTTCAGAAAGGCTTGGATTTCCGGGTACTATCTACTTATTTCTGGGCAAACTTTCCAATGGGCTTGGAAGGATGGGAGAAGTTCTTTCTCTCTGCAGTCTCATGTGTGAATACTGCAGATGAACAGCCCACTCACTGTCTCTTACAGCAGGTACAAATAATGAATTTAATAATCAAGTTCTCTGCAAAATGTACAGAGGAATTTGGAAATTTCAGTATTAAACAAACTAATTATGATAGCATTAAAAACTCTCTTCTGCATGCACAGCTTTAATTAAATTTGATTTTACACCCAATAGAACTGTCTCTGGGCTTGCAAAAAGTGGTAGTTCTGATATTGATTAAAACCGAATGTGATTAACATTAATTATTGACAAAACTTCCCCATGTCTTCATATAGCATCAAAGAGAGATTTATTGATGAACTCTGAAAGGTCTCACAACTGCAGTTGTTATGCTGTGATTTCTTTTGACTATAGCTTACGTGGAGCATTCATGACATACCTTTATTGCTTTAGAAATTTAATATAAAGTCCATCTCCGAAACATTATCAGCTCAGGCACTTATTCTTGAAGTATGTATCTTTCTGGAAGCGTAAGTTTGTGTTGTAGGGTTTTGTTTGGAGTTTTTTTAGGAGTCAGAGGAGGGAAATGAAGCAATGTTGACACTAAATTAGGACACTAACTTGAGATATGGCCAGTCTCTTCGCGAA
>NW_020955269.1:795353-830220 GCF_003031625.1 Empidonax traillii
AGAGACAGTTCTAACTACATGTCTGGAATAGAAAATTCTGTAGTGTTTCAGGCAGTCTGGTGGCTCTCTGTTACTAACTGGCCTTGAATTTATTTTCTTGTCTTTTTAGCACCTTGCTGGTGGATAAAAAAAATAGTAATTAAAAAAAGACTTCACCTTTGACATATCATATTGCAGAAAAAAAAAAACCCATGCAATTTAAAAATAACATATGAATAAATAAAGCTTGAATGAGAAAAATTCTATAAAATTGATCTTCTGGGCCTTTGGGAATCAGAATGATTGTTACACTGGATTGTTAATTACGGAAGTCTATTGCAGAATTCTGTCTTCAAATAAATTTTCATCATTTGTAGTTTTTCAAGAGAAGTGAAACAGCAATTTAAGACCTTTTCAGATTAACTGATCTACCTATTTATCAACTATGCTTTGTATTCAGTAAACATTCAAATGATGTCTTCTAAATTATGTCTTCTGAATTAAATGAAGAACAATAGCTCTGCTAAATAAAGGATGATGCAACAATGAGGTAAAGAGGATATTGTTTTAGAAGGGTGACTGCAACCAGTGCAGCTACAGGCACTTGGCTCTAGAGGAGAGCTACAGATCCAAACAAGAGGGTATGGATAAAGTTCAGGCAATAGCTCAGGGCCAAGAAATACCCCTTTCCTTACTGTGTCCTGCTGGCTATACTGGTTAGACAATCTTGGACTGGTATTCATGAGCAGTCCTATGCTTTGTGTAGGAAACTCATTACCTGAACTGCTGAAATTCTGGAAGATGAATGTTCTCTCCAAATGGGAACAAACATACATCTAGGAATTTTGGACCGCTTTCCAAGTGTATTATTTTTCTCATGTTTTAGATGGAGATAGTTATCATTTTTCAAAGTAGCAAGATAATTAAATACTTCTTTGGGAACACATGCATCACTACTGGCAAATCATCATGTACTTGTTAACACCACAGAAGGTCACCATACAGTTATAACTACTGAGTTGTGGTATTATATTAATTGGGGTTTGCCCACTTTGCAAAAAATACCAGAGAACAAGTGGCTTTGACATGAAACAGACTCCCTACACAGAAAAATTTAAGCTAGGGTTAATCCCAGTGTGGATGTGAAGTTTTGCAACAGCTCATGGACAGATACACTCATGGACACTTGACACTGAATAGTTGCAATCAATTATTCTTTATTTAAATATACAGACAAAAATTAAAAGTGTAGGCTTTTAAATTCAGTTCAAAACTGAGCCATTCAGAAAGTGAATTTTTTGTGCACGGTATATTCTCCTATTTTTTACCTTTGTCCCATACGTAGTGATTGATAACCAGAACTCACATATAAGAAGAAAAATGTTTGCCTTTACTTTGGATTCATCTTTGGAAATTGAACAGCAACTCCTCATTCACTTTTCCACATCCTCATCAGCCCAGACTACAACAAATTCCTTCCATCAAGGGTAAGATTCTTTGTAAGAATTTTCTAGACAATTATTTTATATTTCTATAATTGGTTTTAACAATTTTGTAAGAACTGTAAAAAAAAAAAAAGTTCTGAATTTTTTTACAGTTTGTTTTCTTAAATCTTCTTCAAGTTGGCAATAAAGAATAATGTTTTACTTCCCAGCATTTCTGACTTTACTTTTTATTTCATTGTTATAACATTAGCCATGTTACTGCAGTTAAGTCATTCTCTAACTTATTTTTGAGCATTCTGTAGATTGCAGAAATAGATCCTTTCATAGTAATAGCATGGATAAATGTGTACATAAAGGGTTAAAAGTGAGTTATTTTCCTGGATGTATTGTCATATATTTTATCTTTTGAATTTAAGTGTCTTAACAGGAAGGACACATTGAACATTCATCAGTTCTGGTTCTGGTGGGTTTTTTTGTTTCCTACAGCTTTCCCTTGTTAATGTGGGATGTAGCTTTTGATTATCTAATAATTAATGAATAGATGATGTCAAGTCATTTCCTGAGCTGAGAACACTCAAAGAGAGGATTTCTTAATAATAGGAATTTCATAAATTATGTGGCCACTATTTAGAAGTAGAGATAGAAGTGCAGATGAGAATATAGGAGATGAAGAGTTCTTTGTTAGGGAATAACTATAAATAATGAGATAACACTATCTGAAGGCTTAAAGGATTACTATGTTAATCTATGTCCCTCTGAGGTAGGATTTTTAAGTCTCTGAAGGTAAGCAGTGTTATATCTGATATGGACTCTTTGCAAGAACACCAGAAAAAAACCCCTCATTCAGGCAATAGAGTGTTCTCAGCTACAATGTGCAAAGAGCAAACGCTCTGGCACTCTGGGTAGCTGGAAAAGGCACAGGATCAAATGTATGTGCAAAGTAAGGTAATGCTTCAGTTCACTCTTGAAGAGCCTTGTGAGCAGTGCTACGTGCCTGCAGGTATTCCAGCAGGGAATACTGGCAGTCTGCAAATCCACAAGCAGAATGTGACAGATTTAAACAGAAATGTAAAGCATTTTCTCTTAAAAAAAAAAACCCTCGTGTGAGGTGGAAAGTATGAACCTATCAAATATTTTAACTGTTAAAAGCTCTAGGGAGGTGATGTTCGTAGGCAGGCTTTTTGTGTATCAATGAGCGCCTCAGATAAAGGAAAACCAGAACGGACAGGTTTAGCTTGGAGACTTAAAAATAATTATATTCCAACCAGTCTTAAGAAGTATATTAACAATGGATCATGACATACATTCTGGCACTTAGATGTAACTGTTCATGTAAATTACCAGAAGCAGGTTTTGTGATCCTCTAAGTTTTGTACAGTCATTCACAGCTCATTAAACCTTCACCAGTGCTGTCATTCACTAAATACAAAGGTAGCATGGGAACTGCATAATTGAAGTGTTTTAGTCAGACTGCTGCAGCTAAATTTCTAAACAGTAACCATTTTACCTGTACCTCATTGTAGTTTTGTGGAATAAGGATTAGGAGATAAGGAAAAATATGCATCCTAGTGGATCCCAGAAGTTTTAGTCATTTATTGAACCTTATAGATCTTCCCAATGTTTAGGAGGAGTAAGCTAACTTAAGAATTTTTGGTCTGAATTCTTTTATGCTTGTATAACAGAAAATACAGATCTCATGGATTTAATGAAACCCTCAGAAAATATGCCTTGACTTACTCCAGGTTGCCTCACACTCTTCCTATACCACTACAACTCTGACAAATGAGAGAAACTATGTTTTCAAGGACTTTATCTCCTTATTCAGTCCAATTTCCTGGTCCCTTGATTGTTTGTGTTGCTTAAATATTAATTCAGTGATAAGCTCTCTTTTGCTTTGAACTGATTAGTTTTCTGTCTAAGTTCTCCCAAACACAGGTGGGTTTCTGGGAATCGCTTGCTGCAGGGACATCTCCCATTGAGCACCGTGGAGGAGACTGACTCAGGTTTGGTTGGACCCCACTGTGGCAATTTTCATGCTCTCAGGAAGCTCATGTGCTCTGAAGGCATATTCAGAGCTGCACAGAGCACACCTGTCATTGTAGATACCTCTATTCACATGGGCTGCAACACAGCTCTCACATCTTTTCAGTATTGATTAAAAACACCCCACAATACCCCAAGTGAAAGAATTGGACACCATGGTGTGAAGCTCAGAGGAATCCAGGGCCACTCTGCAAGAGCTGTCTGCAATCTGTGACTCATTCCCTCTGTAGGGACATAATTAGCAGTGAAGATACGACCATAGTTTCTTGCTTACAAAGTCCAGACTAAAAATACTCTTTCAGTATGTTAGTAACTGTGACCACTCATTGGTCACAGATGAAATTATGAAGAAGATGGGGTTTTAAATTTTCTTAGGAAAATGTATGTTTCTGTTTCTTAGCTTTCTTCTAGTGACCTCTTCTTACTTCACTTGCAGTGGGTTTTTGTATGACTGACATGTGGTGAGATGTCCCCAGAGTGCCTTTGTCTTCCAGGTGTAAATTCCCTTGATTTTACATGCCATGGTCATCTAATTTAAGTACCTAAATCTGCAAGTTCACCGTCTGCTTCACTGAGTCCAAGATACTGCTGCCTCGCAAAAGGAGAGTTTTGTTCTCCCTTCTAACATGAGCCATAGCATGATCTGGAGCAGCTTGGAAGAAAACTAACAGGGCCAGATAAAAATAGTTGTCATCATGAATATTTGAGCTCTGTGGTCACACCAACAGAGACAGTACAAGGGAAAGGGTGGGAGCATGAAGGAGGAGCATCAGTGCCAAAGGCAAGATCACACTGTTCTTTGGCAGCCCACGGCATAATCAGCTTAAGCTGATAGTGCAGCCATGGGGTCAGGCTCTTGAAAATAGGAGTTAGAGGACTTTGAAAGAGAAACCCCTATCCCTAATATGTTCCACCTCTATTGAGTATTTCTTTGCTCCTCATGTTATTTGGGATATATGTATCCCAAAATACATCATCATGTTTGTAACCATCATTTTCCAAAGAATTTTTAGTGTTTGAACAAAGCAGGGCATGCTACAGTGGTGCTGCTCTCTGCTTCAGTTCTGCATTTTAGTGCTAATGATAAAATCCTTTTTTTCCTGACTCAAAGCAGGTTTTTATATGTGAGAATGTTCTTGTTTTCCATTGCTGCTCAATGCGCTGTATTGTTTATGTAATTAACATAATTATTGTTAATTATGTAATTACTGTAAATACATGTAATCAGTGATTCTAATTTGTAATTATAGAATTTTCATGTTTATTTGTGTAAAAGTCCTTACAAACTTAGTACGGGAAAGAAAAATTGGTCATATAGAGCAGGTAATTTTAAACATTTGTAAGAATGAAATTGCACATTTTTTTTGCCAACTGCCAAAGAGAAATTAGTTTTCGTTATTTACTAATTGGGTATGATTTTTCTTTTTTTTTATAAAAGGTAATAATTACATTACGGAAGCCTAAAACCAATTTTCTCTCCTCTTATGTTACAGCTTAAATGAGTTAGGAAAATATTAGATTAGTAGAGTGTAGGCACCAAATTTAACCTGTAATTACAGTAGCCACTTGAAGTGAAATTACAGCACAAAAAAATCTAACCAAAAAAAGATAAAAATGTTTTTTGCTAAACTCCCTTTCCTCTGTCCCACTATAGGAAGTAGGTTATTTACAGAGAACTGGCTATTGCTTTCAATGCAGACATAAAGCTTCTGCTAGGGAGAGTGTAATTACCCAGTGGAGAAAAAAAGTCAGATGGAAATTAGCTTCTTACCATCTGCATATTGTGGAATACTTTGCCTATTAGCATATTCTCAGTTCTCCTCCTTCCCGTTCCATGGAAATAGAGGAATTCCTGCAGTCTTAAAACTCTGCTTGGGTCTCCTTAAGCAGAGATCAATAGCTATGGTTCCAGTTTATAGTCCAATTTTTGTTTCTTTTTATTATAGTTGTTGGTTGCTGATATTTATATCTTCTTATTTTGTCAGAGAGAATCTATTCTGGTGTTATGTAAATTGAATTTACATTTTTTTGTTCAGTAACCAAACTTGAAGTTAAAGAGATCTATTCAAATCTATCTTCAGTGTAGTTTCCATTTCCAAATAATAAATAATAAAAGGAACCTTTACCTCTAGCTGTCTTTTGTGTCATGAACTACTTCCCACAAGATAAAGTGGGAACTTTTGCACCTTTTATTTTTAGTTATTTGCAAGAAAAGAAAAGGGAATAATGAGCTAGATGTGCAACTGTGAACTGAATGATGATGTTTGTTCCTCATATTCAAAGGATAAGAACACTAAATAAGATTAGTTCAGATTTCAAATATTAGTCTAACTGGTTAAGCTTTGAAAGAGAGAATCTTGAACTCTTTTTGTTGAAAGTGTTTCATTTTATGTATTTACATCTTCAAAGAAAGCAAAAAAGCTCCAGCTATAGCTGATAATTGTGGCACTCTACAAACTTCTTCAAAGTTCTAAGCATTTCTGTTTGCACTGCAATGTGAATTTGTGTTGGTGTTTTTTTCCAATTTTTTTTTTATATTTCCACTTTCTGTCCATCTTAATTCCATACAATGTGTAACTGCTCCAGAAAAATCTGTTGGGAAAAGTATTTCCTTTTTCCTGACTTTTTGTTTGTTTGTTTGTTTGTTTGTTTTGAAAGGGGATGGTTTTCACATAGTTTCCATTTTGTTTTAAAAATTTTCAAGGGTCAATTTTTCTAAGCCTTAGTATTAGAAAAATATTTAAGTTTACCCAGTGCTCTGCTAGTGTCACAATAGATGTGCCTGACATTTCCTTTGTGGTGATTCCTAGAGTCAATAAAATAATACAGATGAGGCCAAAGTTTGACTGGCATATATGCCTGTAGAAGTGGAAAATACTGTGGAACTGCATCTTCCAATGGAGGTATAGCTCTGATAATGAAGTTTTAACATTGAATGTAGGTAAATGGAAATATCTGTATATTGGAAAGGATGTTTCTCTTAAAAGTATCTTCTGTCTACTATCATGTTAAGAATACTTAAAGTGTTCATGTATTTCAGAAAAGGTTTAAAAGTTTCCTGAAGGGAAAGCTTATTCAGGTTTTCCAAATAGATAAAGACCTCAGAAAGTCAGGAAACATTTTAGCTTTCAGACTGATGGATGGTGGGAGCATTTCCATGCAAATGTTTCCCTGAGAGTCCACATGGAGACTGCTTTCTGGGGTGAGCCATGATTTGTCATTTTGCTTCCTAACAAAAGTAGAAGTGTTTTCAATACAGTGATAAATTTTTTAAGTGCATGTATTTGTGACTTCTAATGACAAAATGCACAGTAGCATATTAATGGTTTAGTGACTTATAAACCTGAAGTCCTTTGAGTCTTTCCTCTTGAATGATACTCCTGGTCTTAGAGCAGAACATGCCTTCTGGATTAAATGTGAAAATTCTTGTTATCCACACGAAACCCCCAACCTTATAAACGTCTTCATTAAATGGTGCCTGGAAGCAGTGAGTTCCATATGTTAATAATGTATTATATTAAAAAAAAAAAAAAGGCTGTTTTAATAATTAATTCCCAATTTTCATTAGCTTTCAGATCATTTATGATGAGATGGTGCATTTTGAGTCATATAATTCTTTATCTTATATGCCTGTCTTATCTTTTTTTTAAATCAATGAATGCAACATGATTTTTTTAATAACTTCTTGTTGAAAAACTGTGTAATTAATTTGATTGATTAATTTAAGGGATAGTATTATAATCTAAACAAAGCTACAAAATACATGGTCTGAATCAGAACTGCATTGGTGTGGTAACCATGGATGTGATTTCTAAATTCTTTGCATCTCATTTTTGTGATTTGACCAAAATGCTGAAATATTTGATGTAGCTAAATACCATAGATAGATCAAATTGCCTTATAATATACTCTCAGTGGATTTTTATAACAAAGGAGTGAAGTTGAAAGTGCTGTTAAAACATCTGCAGTCAACGTTTTCCAGGCAGATTGATAGCACTGTTACTCTTGATGATCATACCATAATCTAAATCTACATCAGCTGTTGGCTGTTGGTTTTCCTTGATGAAGTGAGAACCTGCTTGCACTCAGTTCCATACAAATGTCTGTTTGGAACAGGTCAAGTGCCAATATTTGTAGTGTCAAGAAAAAAGATGTCATGAATATCATTAGAATTGGTGTCTTTTTCTAGTGAGAAGTGATCGCTCAGGTGACAGGATGACCTCCAACCTATTTAAAACTGGCTTCTAGAAGCTGAAGGCTGAGGATTCTGCCCTTAAACTGACAGTCATGTGTTTAAGACCTAGTGTGAATGCAGTTTTTCACTGCTGTGACAGTTGAAAATGAAAGTTTTACCCTCTGGTGTGGATGGACTAAGCATTTGTGCAGGAAAAAGGTGTGACTTAGGATTCAAATTTTAGAATTTCTATAACTTCACTTATCTATTTTCTTAGGTCCTAGAGAATGTGCAGGAATATATTGAGAAATGAGTATCATCAATGACTCTACATGCATTTGAGAGATCACATGGACGTGGCCCTCTAAGAAGCTTAAACACTATGTTTTCCAAGTTATTGTTATGAAATCAGGTATCAGATAACGTTGTTTATTTTTTAATTCTTTGGGTTTTGCAAAACCTTTACTGATGATTTGTAAAATCTGTAGGTCAATGTCAGGATTTATTCTGTTTTTTTCAGCAAAGTTTGGTTAGTATACAATATGTCTCACTTCTAAACAGAGCTTTGATTTAATTCTACAGGTGAACTTTAATCTTATCACATATACTACTAATGGCATAATTTCATATTTTCCATTATTTGGAAGAAAAACTTTAAACCAAATACTTTCTCCAAACAAAAGAAACAAATGTCATTATGCATTAGTGTTCTTGCAAAATTGGCAAGTAACCAAGAGGTCTAAATTTTCTGAAAGAAACATAGATGATGGAACTCTCCTTTGAGCCAAATTTGAACATGTTATCTAGAAATGTGACCTGTGAGTTTTTCAATATACTGTCATGCTGCTGATGTTTTTTATATCTAAACACACTAAAGTACATAGAAAAAAAATAGAAAGCTATACATAAAGTTCCTGTAAACATATGTTCCTTTTCAAAATTTCATTTAAAAGGAGATAATGAGGCATTATTTGTAGGCTAGATCTGTCCTTCCTCAGTGAGCTGTATGAGGCAGATAACATGACTAGGATGCTCTAGAATAGCCCTCTGATTCTGCTTTAGTGCAGCAGAGCCCCTTTTGACCATTTCTGTGTCCACACTCTGTTGCTGTGGTTGTGCTCCTTCTGAGAGCCAAACGAGTGCAGCATAACAAGCACAGGACCTGTATAAAATCTCATTCTGACTTGTACCATCAGTGAATCATCCTGCTCTTTCTCAGAATATTGTCTCCAATTCAGCTGTTGCTATGCAGAAAGATCTATTTATCATTCTCAATATTTCTTTATATATTCAAAAGAAACAAAAGAAAGGGATATCCTTATATTATAAAAGTGACAAGAAAATGAGAATTTTCTTGTTCCATCTCCAAAGAGCAGGTTGGACATTACTTGGCACAGCAGAGCATATACCTCACTGACCGACCAAGCCACTCATACATAAGTCAGGGTGGACACCAAGTGAAGGCTTGAGGAGCAGCTATTCCTCCTAAAGCCAGTCTTGAGACTACCCTTAATGTGCTCATGAAGCTGCAAGATTGTGGGACATAACAAAGCTGCTGCCATGGAGTTCCTTTTGTTATGTCCTACTGGGATATCAGCTTCTACAAAAGAGTTACTCTCAATATCTGGATTTGGTGCATAGAACTAAGATTATTTCATTGTTAGCAAAATTTATGTAGTGCTGTGCATTTACATAACAATTTACAAACGTTGACATGCTTCCTGCCCTGAAGAAATCAAAGAAGGAAAATAATTTTTTTAATTTTTTTTTTTTTTAAATGGGTCAGTGCCTAAGGTATACTAATTACAGAACTGCCATTAGGGAGAGAGTTGATGTATTATTTTGTAGAAATCTTGGTATCTCAGTTTGCTTATCTACCATCAATATATTCCAATTGTTTCAGGGTGAATGGTAAGTCAAGAATAATTTTCTTGAACATTTTGCCTTCATCCTGTTTGCCCCTATCACAAACTACTGTTGCTTACAGTTTTCTTTATGGCTGTGTTTGTATTTCCCCTCTCTATTACCACACTTCAAAAATGCTCTGGAAATAATACATGATTTTGAAAAGATCAAAGCACATAATTTTTCTTTTTGTAGTTTCAGATGAAAGGGTGATTGTAGCGCAGCATCAGAATATGGAGTGCAATGTGTTAAAGGATTTGAAACCAGCAACTGCGGCCAATATTCATCTGTTTTTAAGCCCAAAAGGACAAAATTTGCTATGAGTTACATTTTCATAAATATAAGGCTTTCCTCTGCAATCAGCAGAACAACATCATTGCAAAGTCTCAGTACATGGGAGGAGGATTTGGGAGGGAGTGTCTTCTGAGCTGCCTCTCCAAACCCACAAAGCTTAGTTTTAACAGCTGCTTCAGCCAGCTTTTTGTGAACTGTGCTTGTGACACCCAAGATGCTGAAAAATCTGTAATTGCAATGAGGCAGGAAGTGTCTGCTGTTGCATTATGTTTGTAAAACTGTAACAACACGTGGAGAGATTGAACTCAGGCAAGGTAATGCAGGCAGCTGCTGGGTATCCCTCATCCATGTGGAAACTGCTTATCTTTGGACAGCTAAGTCTTGAGCTGAAGGGACTGGTGCATATACACAGAGACTGTTAATCAAGTAAGCATGGAAAATATAACCAAAGGTAAAAGGAAGTGAAAAACAGGACCTAGTGGAGCATGTGTTAATCTTGTGAAGATTTTGACTTTTGCAATAACATATTACATATTGCTCCCAAGGAGTATGAACTGCATTGCTCTCAACCTATGTATAAATGTGTTCAGAGAGTAAATGAAGTTACAACCTGGGCAAAAAAGCTGCTAACTAAAAAAGCTTATGAACTGAGACCTGTGATTGCTCTCAAATAGTTCTAGAGACTTAGATAAACAGTATATTAGTAATTCATCAGGCAGTGTTTAATCCTTCAGCTTTGAAATCAGAAAAGTCTGGTGGAAGGAAAAAGGAGGTCAAGCCCAGACTATGAAGAAAGAAAGAACTTCAGTTTTCCTTTTTTTTTTTTCCTTCGTGATGGCTGGTGAGCAAAAGTCATTCTCATAAACTAAGCAGGCAATGTTATTTGCATGGTCAGCAGGGAAAACTGCGAGGAAGAGTTCAGCTTTCAGGAAAACACTCTCTCCTTGGCCATAGACTGATAAAATTGCAAGAGGCTGGAAACAATAAAGAGTGAATGTGATGCACCATTATATTTGCATTCTAGGAATAGAAAATGTTGGAGTTTTAAATGCTTAGTTGTTAGTGAGAAATTATGCAACTATTAAATGTCCTAATTTGCATAATTTTTCTCTTGTACAAGCCCAGTTTTGAGCACTTCCTCGTCTGTCCATTTACAGATAATAAGGATTTTGATTACCCTTGAGTCTGAAGGGAGGGATAGTCCTCATAACATGCAAACAGCCTTACAGAATCTCCTCTTCCTGCACAAATATACGAATAAAACCAGAAATGCCTTTGTAGGTAGGGCTGTTGCTACCCAGGCATCTGTGAAAGGACAAACATCCACAAATCACGTCACACATGGCAGGGTAAAAGTTACACTCTGCAGGCCAGGATGGAAGATGCCTAGAGGCCACAAGTTTCAGGTCAAAATTATAGTCTTTTGACAGCTTTTGGATGTGGTATTGCAGTAATAGAACTCGGAATTTCTTTGTATTATGGATATGTAAGAAATAGTTCAGCTCCGTGACTATCGTTATTATTTGTTTATCTTAAAGGGCTCACCTGCATCACAGCAGGGAAGTGACTACTGGATGAAGCTGGGGTGCTCCAAGCCTTGTGCAGTAGATGCAGAGATACCAGTCCATGTACAATATAACAGCTTAGAGACCAGAGTGCTCAAGCCAGTAAGTTCTGATGAACTCTGACTCTGTAAATGAACCATTTGTGGTACTGCATGACTGGGATGCTCTTTGGCACATTGGCCCAGCACTGAGCCATGTCAGTGCAAGAATGCAGGGCACCACCCTCCAGGGAACTCTGCAGATACTTGCACTGCACAGGGGTGTCCAACAGAAAAATTGTACTGGTACTTCAATAATGTAAACAAAGCAAATATCCAGCTCAGAGTAAAAGAAACTTTGATTTTAGGTAATATATTAAATGGGAGCAATCAGTAGTGCAAAGGAAACAGAGGCAAGGGAGGAGAGGATTAGGCTATTTGAGGTTTTCATGTTAGTTCATGGCCTGAAAGTGTTTTATGTGGGTGGAAATGTGCACATTTACCTCTGTGAAATAATCCAACTGCATGTGTGTAAACACTTGTTGTTCACTTGTTGTTCACTATAACCAATTTAATCTTAAGAGGTGTTGTGTTTACATTCATGCTTTGAAATAATCCTTTAGAAAGCCAGTTTCTGTATGGACATGATTAATAATATTGTTGGTGTTGTAACAAGTGTAGATTTTTCCCCAGCTTCAGGAAACACTGTACTACATATTCATTTTAGCTAAACTTAAATAAGGACTCGATTATGTCTTTCCTAAACTACAAAGGCACATAGAACTGTACACAGAATCCTTGAAGGTAGCCTTTGTCTAGTATTTAAGAGTGTTAAAGTATCTCATACTGAGACTGCAACTTAAGAACTTGTACAAGTCAACAGCTGTGACCTCAGCCAAGCAGGCAACTGAGTTTTTAGATAGCAAGCTGTGCCTCATTCTTCTTTGGCCAGAGCTATGTATATTTAATTAGTGTCCTCTCACCTTCACGCTACGTGTTTTCCCACTTGACGGTTCCTGGCATCAAAAGAATGTCCTTGAGAAAAAGTCAGGCCTATTGACTCCTAAGCATATTATTTGACTTGCTGTTCAAGTAGTCTGAAGAAAGAGCTGGAAATAATGAAAGACACTGCAATGTGGAGCTGCCTTAACTGACAGTGTCAGGTGGGTCGAAGCTATTGAACAGTTCCTATTAAATTAGCTTACCTTCATCTCAGCTAGTTAAAGCTGGCATGCTGACAAATTAGTTGCTTTCTGTATATAAAAGAGGAGAGGCAGGATGAGATTCCCATTTTGTAGCTTAGTGACAGTAGATATGTCACATCACAAGGTCAATAACAATCTGTCCATGGAAGAAATGTAAATGTTTGGCTGATGTCAATACATTCTGGATTAGATTGTGAAATATTCATTCCTATAGCAGATGAGCTCATTTGCACTAATAAAGACCACTTTATTCCAACCCAGTTAATTACAATGCTTTATATTGTCTGTTTTAAAATCTGATTACAGCTTTTGTTTAGCTTTTCCAATATTAGCTCTTGCGCATTCTATGCTATTTCTATCCAAAGAGTGTTAATAGAAAAAGTTAACGGACATGCTTGGAATGTGAAAAGGGTTAGGGGCTTATTTATTTATTTTGCTCATCAGAACAGATGGATGTTACAGTTTTATTTAGAGGGAGATTCTGAAAGTGTCTGTGTTTTAAATTCAAATAGAAAACATTATTGAGATTGGTTGGTTGCTGTAGGTGTAGATTATCTCGTATGGCTAAACTCAGATTTTAGGAATAAAAATGCTTAAGAAGGTTAAACTGTTTTTCACCTCACTATGTTTGTTGCTGCTCTTCATATACTCACTTCAGGTTCCTTCACTGCTGGGTGTTGATCATAAAATGCTACCTAAAATGACTGGACTTCTTTAGCTTTTGGGAGTAATCTCTGTTAAGGACATCATGACCTGTGTTTAAGCATTATTAGAATACACTGCTAATTACTGCAGAGCTATCTGGTAATGCTCTCAGTTAAGTCACGGTCTCTTACATATCAGAGTGAATGTTGTAGATGTTTTAAAATTAAAGTGTTTGAATTTTAACTACTTAAAGCACCAGATCAAATGAATATATCACTTTTGGAGGGTTGGTAAGATTTCTTCTTAATAGGTGTCTTTTGATAAGGCTGTTCAATTCTGTGAACAATTTCTGTCTCTTCCCCTTCATAATTTTTTTGTTTAAATTTTTTTAATGAGAATATGAGAGTACTGTAATTATGTCCTGGAGTATAGCACTGAACTTGCTTCTGTTGTTTTCAGGATGTCTATAAATCTGTGAAGTTTCATTATCACTGAATTTAGTCTTGCCGAGTCATTTGGGCACAAACCAAAGCTCCAAGCGAACAATGTAACTTCTGAGCTGAAAAAAATGTTGTACTGCTCTTTCATCTAACTGTGCTGATGTCTAACTTTTAAAGTTATAAAATTACTTTTTAACATATTTTGAGAATTTAACAGAATCACACAATTAAAACCTCATTTTCCTATGAGGAAGGTTATACTGACTGTATCTATATCTTCATATCTTTAGACGTGTGCAGCTTTTTTTCATTTGTTTTCCTTTATTTTTTCATTCATTAAACTGGTCTATACGACTCGACTCACATGTATAAAATGCTTCTCAGAAGATGTCTTGGTGTCTTTCACTTCCAGTAACCTGAGAAAGGCTTGCATTCAATTCTCTGAAGAGTTTATAAGGTGAGGGATGATTACTAATACTTCTTTTTTTTTGCATCACCTTGCTGTGTAGGCAACATGAACTGCTTCCAAGTGCTTTTTACTTCTACTGTAGGGCCCAGATTCCGCCTGGAATCACACAAACCTTTACTTGATAATGATCAAGCACATGCCAGCAAAAGTCTTATGTGCAGAGGTGACCTCCAGTAAGACACATTCTCTAGTTCACCCCCTTTTTTCTCCCAAGACATTCTTTGTATTCTGTGCATATATTGTGCATCTTATTATGGCAGAGGACCATTACATATATAATGGTTTAATGCATGGAATGGGCACCTCTCTGCATTTCTGTAAACTCAAGTTACAAATACAGCCTCAGTGCCCATTCCCCAGGAACCAACAGCACTCTCATATGCAGTGAGGACTTCCAGGTTATTGTGAACAGGCTAATTAATGTGGAGGTGGAAATTTTAGAGCTGCCCTGCAGTTAGACCTTAAATGCTGAGGAATTTTTTCATTGGGTGGAAAATCACAGTGTGTAGTATATTTCCTAGGATTCATCACAGAAACCCCTCCTTGTATGACACATTTGCTCTTATGTAAGGAATGATGTTTTATCAAAATTTTTGTACCTTTAACAATTATACATCTTTAGGAATGGAAAAGACAGTCATATTGCATCAGCATCTTACTGGGAAAACACATGATCCTCATTATAAATAAATTATCTGGAATAAAAAGGGAGCTGGTGCTATATGAACCAACCTATCAACCTGATGCCTTGGTGTATACCTGGAGGCAGAAAAGAAATGAAGTAACTGCTATTCCATGTTTCTGATTCTGATGAACATAGAATAGAATATGGAAATACAAAGATATTAAAATTATAAATCTTTCATCTGGTGTGCTCAGCAAGCTTGTTCTTTTTGCCTTATTCCATCTTTCAAGCCTATGAGTCTCTTTACTTAGGTTAGTGAGTTGTCTTAATATTTTAAATCAGCAATAGTTGGAATGAGCACACATAAATTATCCACAGGTAGTAGGGTCTCTAAATGAACAAACTCTCAGAAGATATTCAGAATACTTGGCTCCTAACTTGCAGTTCCTGATGTCCTATTTGTATATGTCTACCTATTTTTATCAGAAAATATGGAGGACACATTGGGAAATGCAGTGGAAAATTTTAGTTTGTGGAATTAGCTACAGAAGTTGATTTTAATCTGTGCCTGAGAGAAATTTATTATTGGCAAGCAATTTTAATCAGAAATGATATGACATCTGCTATAGAGGTATAAAAGTACATAAATATTTTTGTATTCTCAGTAGAAAACTAAACATTCTTGGAATATCTAGTCTGTAATTTTACTTCTAAAACATCTCCCTACTTTTAGCAACAATTATTATTGACAGATACCACCTATACTTTGTGGCACTCCCTTGAATCCAATTAACTGTACGATGATGCCCGGAGGTATCGAAAATAACAACCCACACAAATATCACTTTTATTGGTCTGGAAAAGAGTTCTTTCTATTGAAGTTAGCAAGGAGTTGATTCTTTTTCATGATGTTACATGTATTGTTTTGTACTGAATCTCAGTTTCCAACTCATCCCTAGAGAGCAAGAACAGAAGCATATGGAGAGAAGCATAGAACAAATTACATATTTTCCAGTAGTGAAAATACAGTTTCATTGGTGTGTTGAAAAGACAGCAGTTTCTGAACTCTGGCTGCTTCTCGAAAGCTATTTGGTGGTTAGGATGCACCATCCCAGCAAAATCATGTAGATTTTTGTCTGTGATGTGGATTTTCTTGTCCTTTCGTGCTTCATATTTTGTGATGTCTTTCTCCTCCTGTGAAAAAGTAGAGAGAACTGAAAAAGAGAATAGATTTTGTATCCTGTGATTTTTTTAAAGAATGTTTTATTTGTTTGTTGGTTTTTGAGACTTTTCTGTAGAAATAGAAGTGTCAAAGTGACACAAAAGCCATATATAGGAGATTTGTTTGTGCCTCTCCTTTTAGTAGAGCAAAGTAAAATGAGAATATGGTTCTACAATTAATTGAAAAGAATCCAAATTATTGGGTTATAGAAAGATATTTCTAGCTTAGGTCAGGCTGCAATTCCCTGTTATGGAGCATGAAAGAATCTTCAAAGCAAGTTTACTACTCAGCAAAACATTTGATCACTTGATAATTGATTTTGGTTTGTCATAGCTATTTCTGTACTGTTTGAAAAGTCTTAAGTTATTAGTATTTTGTGATTTTAAAAATACTTATCTAAAAAGTACTAGTGCCAAGGTCTCAGAAGTTTCTCTGGAAACAAATTAAGCTGCTTACTCAGTTACCTTAAGTTAAAAAACTAATGTGCTGACCACTTGCCTCAACTCAAAATGAGGTGGCAGGTAATTCAAAGGAGAGAGTAAGAACTCTGCTTACTCTGTAGTCTATAATGAAGTTTGTCTGAAGTCATACAGCATTTCTTGAGGGAATCAGTTGGTAAAGGTAGGGTGACAATGACAGGAGACTGTCACATGAGTGACAGTTCTGATATGACCAGCAGTGGCTGGTAAAATAGGTTTCAGCATGACATCCTATTTCTGGTGACAGAAGGTATATTGCAGTCGTGTTTTATGATGGAGGATATGCTGGCCAGGAAATGCTGGTTATCCCCATCTGTTTTCAAAATGTTTAGTGAGATCTGTACAATGAACCCAAATCTACGGCATCCAAAGTATAGCACATAATAGAAGGTACTGTTAGTTTTGGCTGGGTCCCAAAAGGCTGTCATGGAAAACAGAACCACCACCTTCTGGCCCAGGAATGAGGGCTGCCAAAGATCCTCTTCAGTGCTCCCCTCTAAAGTCACTATTAACTGTAGAACTCTTATCTCCCTAAATGGAACTGCAGATATGAAGTGAAAAACTGTGACACAGAGCTTAAAGGTGTGACTTCTTTACTGTCATTTCAAATGAGTACCTGGAGGTTGTATCTGCAGGACTGGGGCACTTACCCTGTTCCCAAACTTTCTTTGGCTGTACTTGCGCACTTCAGCAACAGCAACTCTTAAATTTAAGTTCCACCACTGAAGTGTGAACTACTCAGATTGTAAAAGTTACCATTTGTTGGGAAGACATTTAGTAACTACACGGAGTATGAGTGGGTAACAGCAAGAAGCTGAGGGAGCTTAAGTTTAGGTTATTACCTTGAATCATGCAAACTGAAGAAATAACTCATTCTTGAATGATCAAACGGTAAATGTTTAAAATTTCTCTTTCACTTATCTGCTGCTCTCAGTTTCATGCAGATTTTCTGGTCACAAGTTTCACTAGACTGCTTTTATGTATTCAGACAGTGCTATTGAAGTGCTGCTGCTGAGCGTACAAGTTTTCTCAGAAAAGCCATGAAGCTGGGGCAAAATACTAATGGGATGCTTTGACACCACTCCATCAAATATTTAACCTTTTTCATTTCTGCTTCACACACTAGTCATTCCAGCAGCTCTATTTTAATTGTTTAGGGCTCAATTCTCACAAAGTGGTATACTTGTGACCCACTTTTAGTGCCATCTTATCCTTAATGGGCAACATGGGAACTGGCATAACTATAAGAGACTTCTAGATGCTTCTCACTGTTGAGAGGAACTGCTGCTATAACACTCCTCTGATCCAGCTCAAGAATTCTTTCAGTCACGTGGCTGAATTTTCACACAGTGGTTTCTAATTTTGCCATTAAATAGGTTAAAGGCAAAAGGCTGAGAAGAATAAGTCTCCATTTAGTAAAAGAGATATCTGAGGCTTTATATTGGCCCCAAATTTACAATGAACCAGATAAATTTTGCATACAGGCTTTTTTAAGTGTCCAGAGGTTCAGACTCAATCTCAGAAAGCCTGGTAACTCAAGATAATTTCATCCATGGCTGCTGTCCTGGTTGTTTATTATAAATTTACTGGTAGTATCAACCCATATTAATTAAACTCTACCAATATTCATGCCAATATAAAATTGGTCACTAGTAGCAATTTCTGTAGGGAGATGTTACTGGACACTGCTGTACCTTAAAAAAAATTATGTTACTTCTCATTGTGAACTAATTTAGAGCATAAGAACAATATGTGCCATAGTGAAGGGTCAGCTGTGGTTGTGGTACCAACACGTTGTGTAAAGAATACTGGGTCACATAGGAGATTCTGAGCCCCATTGCTAAAGTTTGTAGCAATATAGGTCTCTAACCTAAATTTTTATCCAGCCTACTAGACCGTGTGGTAACTGGCAGTAGGAGACTGCCATCACTTTGTTCTAATTCTAGATGGAAATTGCTTGCCCCATCTCTGCTCTGTGAAATGCAGCTGGTAATAAACTGCCAGCTTGCTTACATTTCCAAATGGCCTTATAAATTGCAGAAAATGTTCATGTGAGGGAACAGTACCACTATATGCTTATCCGAATAGAACTGACAATTATAACGAAATCTGCTGCTCCTTTTTCTATTATATACTCTTGCAAGACAGAGAAGTGCTTATGTGTAGAGTTTTATCTGGGTCTGCTGATAGTACTAAAATCTTTTGGAATCTTGATGGAAATTCAATCGCTTTTCTCACAGTTTCCTCCCCAGCTTTGTACATGTCCTTTCAGCAGTACCCTTGTTAAACCTAAAGATATGGGGAGATTTTCAGTCAATGGTCTTTTCAGACTTCCCCCCCTCTGAAGATTACATAATTATTCTGGAGAAAGAGTGGATTGCAAAGAAGGTATTTCTTTTTGTGCCAGTTCTGATATTTGTTTTACAGTGTGCATTCATCTACTGATAATTATTCAATGCTCTATACTAGGATAAGGTATTCTGCTGAATATAAACAGTGGTGCAACTTCTAAAGGTATTAAACAATGGTGGCTTCTTTGAAATGAATAGCAGCTGCAGGTATTCTATCTCTGCTTACATGATTATGTATGAATTTTATATTTTATTTTGCTGTCTGTGTGGTACCATTATGGTTCAGCAGAACTAAATCTGAAGGGAAAAGAACTAATCAGATAGGAAGCTGAAACAGGATATAAATGAGTTCACTATGTAGTCAGAGAAGAAATATAAAAATCATATTCATTGTGGGAAGGGAGAGAAGATTAAAAATAGGTGATGTGAAGTGTGTTACCATTGTTCGCATCCAAATTAAAGTTAGAACATGAGCTATTCATGAGCAAAAGTATAGAACATGATTTCAGTAAAAATTATCTTGGCTAATCACACTTTTCAAATTACATAATGTCTAGTCTGCAGATTAATGCTGCTGAATTAATCACACTGAATGTTAGGACTAGAAATAACAGGTACCTTGGTTTGGGAGTCCAGGCCCCTCTATCATTAGGAATTAAATTATATAATCTTATTTTCAAACGTTTCAGGATTTATTTTACAATTAATTAAATTTTATCCCTGACTATTGCTGTGAAATGGTTACCTAAGCACTCTAAAAACTTACTCCCAGTATGATCAGGCAGAATTACAGAATCACTGAATCACTGAGGTTGGAAAAGACCTCTGATATCGAGTCCAACCACTGACTGATCACCACCATGTCAATTAGACCATGGCACTAAGCACCTCATCCAGTTGTTTCTTGAACACCTCCAGGGCTGACTCCGCCACCTCCCTGGGCAGTCCATTGAAATGTTTAACAACCCTTTTCATGAAGAAATTCCTCCTGATGTCCAACCTGAACCTCCCTGGATGCATCTTGAGACTGTGTCCTCTTGACCTGTTGCAGGTTGCCTTGGAGAAGAGACTGACCCCCCCCGCCTTGCTAGAGCTTCCTTTCAGGTGGGTGTGGAGAGAGATAAGGTTACCCTTGAGCCTCCTTTTCTCCAGGCTAAGACCTAAGAAGGTCAGTTCAGAAATGTGGAATAATGTCATCTAATGAATTTGTGTCATTCTATTCTATTCTATGATATCCCTTTCCCAAGTATTAGTTTCATGACATTTTGGAGGCAGTGCCATAAATTTAATCCTCTATAATCTCTAAACTGTGAGATGAGTATAATGTATTGACTGAAAAAAACCACTGCGTTTAGTAAGTCCATTTAAGTGCATTGATAATTGCATTTAAAGGAAAAAGAAGAAGAAAAAACCCACCAACTAGTTTCCTTGTATCCTTCTACTGTGGACTGGGTCTAATACTTACAGAACAGCTACAAGTAAGTTTAAATATTTTACTACCTCTAATTCGTGATGTTTCACATTTCATTAATATCATGTTTTCTGTCTTGGGAACACACAAAGAAAGACACAAAATTTCTATTGAGGTAGAAATATGCCTTTTGTATATGTTTCATTCTGGAAGTGAATGAGATGCAATTCAATGATAGGAAAACATGACAGGGTACATGAAAAATAATTGAAAAAATACCAAATACTTCTCAAGGTTTATATTTAGGAGGAATATAGTCTTTTGTGTCTCAGAAGAAGGATGATGTATGCAATGTGACATGGATTGAAGTCTTGTAAAATGTAAACCAGACATAGTTTATAGGCTGATGCATCAATGAATGCCCAAAATGGGACTGGACTTCAGTGCCCTCACATGCCACAGTGATGAGGTTGGTTTATATGTTTGGGTAGATATCCAGTTATTAGAACAGAGTTGTCATCAGTTTTCAATGCCAGTTGCTTAAGGTATTTTAATCATTAGTTGAACTAACAAGGGTTGCATTTAAGAAAAGGAAAGCAGATATAACAAAGATGGAACGTGTTTACCATAAGACAAAACTCATGGAATTCAATGGTTTTCTTCCTGTTAGAAATGTAAAACTGTTATTAGTTTCACTAAATTGAAGGTTGTTGTTGTCCTCTAAATGTTTTACAACTTTTTGTTTAGGGTAACATAATGTTTTTCATTCATGGTCCTCTTTGTTATCTATTAGGCACAAAACCAAGAGACCATGGTGTTGTTCAAACACAAATTTTTGAACAATAATTTCTTTTTGTGTGCAATCTCAGATGTACTCTGCTCAGTCCCAGAGGTTTAGCCTTATCACCTGTGAATATAATAACAAAATTAATTGAGGCTCCTATTACAGAAATTTCTGTTGCTTCAGTTGCTCGATAAAATTTGTGTTAGCTCTGTATTTGATGTAATGTTGGGGAAACATGGATGTATTTCAATAAATGCATAGTTTCTAAGATCAAAAAACAGCTGTGAATGTAAAGCAAGTACATGCAGATAGGATTTGTCCTGTAAAAAATTTTTAACTTCCATTATAAGGAACCCAGTTTTTGAACACCAGTATAGCTATTTGTGAGCAGGTGTATGTGGCAGTTTATGGTGCTTAGGAAATAAAATTAAACTAAACTGTGTATGGAAACAGTTTTACAGGTAATCTCTCTGTTGCTAGAAAGCCAAAGGAATATTTTTTTTTTAAAGTTACTCTTGAAGACCCCTAATAAAAGTACTATCAAGAGTTATGATATCATTTTACCACTCAGGGTTTGGTTTTGATAGTCATCTGTGATTGTATTTTTAATTATCAGAATAGAAGAAAATAAAATTTTCAGCTAAACAGATACCCATCCAATAGGGTACAAAACATAAAGTTTTGAACTTCTTGATATGGCCTAGATTTGGGGCCCTTTTGAAAAGTTTATCTTACATTGATGTTCAACCAGTCAGAACAATAAAGTAATATCCTTTTTAATTAATGGAATGGTTTAGGCACCATGATCAGATATAATAGAAATTTATTTTTTTTTTTAAATTCTTCTTGATGACCAAGCTCCTTTCCCAAAAGATTTTTGTCCCTTAGCTAACTTGCAAAGGTAGATAAACAGTGACCCAGCACATCTGAGTTTTTTTCTGATCTGCTGAGCTCTACAGGCTGGCCCAAAGTGTATCTACTGGTTGTAGGTCTAAGGGAAAGCAAAAATAGCAACCTGACTTTCTCTCCAGCATTAATAAAAGTTCTTCCCTTCTCTTAATAATGTATACTAGAGTTTGAAAGCATATTTATTTTCTTGACTACTGACTGGATTCTAGTCAGTTCATTTGAAGGTTTGGGGCAACCTTTCAGCAGGTCTCTTGTTTGCCCCTCCCTTCTGATTTGCTAAAAACCCCAGTACGAGTGTTTGCACTGAGACAGAGATGATGCACAAAGCAAGTGTGATAGAGGAAGGTCACAGAGAAGACTTTGCTCTGTGGAACTGTGATCTGTGAAAGGCAGGGATGTGTGAACTCAAATTTATAGGCTTTCTGTTGAGACATTTCCAGAATATTGCTCATAATACCACCGTATTCCATCAATCATCCTTCTTTGGGCTTGCTCTAACTCACTTCTTTTAAAAGACAAGAAAAAAAAGATATTTACATCTTTCCATTTGTATTCTTAGCATGAATTGAGGCTTCATAAGCACTGCTTATAGGGTTTATGGGTTTTTTTATTTGATTTATCCTTTTACTACTCTTTCTAGCCCAGCTACTGTTCTAAACATTGTTTATTGTTGAGACATACAGTTAGTATCGTAAACAAAATGCTATCTAAACACCAACTCCAATTTAACAAAGAATTGAAGTTTTCTCTAATTTGTGCTGATTGTTCATTCTTAATCAGCCTGTCATTAGTCTGAATTTCAATGTCTTTAAAATAATCATCATGTTATTTCCACTAGACTCTACCTCCTTTAAAACAAAATGCTCAGTGCTCACATAATCCTCATTTTTGTTCCTTTTCTTGTCCTAAGTTATGATGTGCAAGTAAAATCATGCTATTAAGGAGGAATTAGTTTCTATCTGGTTTTTGTACAGAATTTGAAAACTCTACTGTCAAGACAATAAGATGAAAAATCTCCCTGTAACAAGGGAGTTATAACTAGGGAATCAGGACACAAAAAGGAGATACAAATACTCTCTCAGTATGGGTGCTCAAAACAAGAAAGCAAATGCTGATATTTTCAGCACATTCATAATAATGTGGAACTTTGTATTTTTATACCATAGCTTCAGTGGCTTGATTAGCTGCTGTAATACCATATCTATAAACAAGATCAATTTTCAAAGATGTGTGTTTGGGAATTAATAGATACCACACCTTCCATGGGAAAATGACTACCTATATAGAAACCTAAATTAAAGTGTTGCACAGAACTACATGTGAATTGTTCAACAAAGGCAATTCTAATTTGTATTTTAAAACATCATTCAGCTGTTCTGACTATCAGACAAGCCTTTTTTCTTTTTAACAATGATACATTTACATTCCAGTTTCTACAGGAACTGGAACAAACAAATGTACTGGTAGATTTCAGATATCTCCTGTAAAAAGAATGTTCAATTTCCTGTTTCAATCCAATGCAATGCTTCATAGAAACCATTTCTCCCTACCTTTGCCTAATTTTTTTTTGTTGTTCATTCTCTTCACTTAACCAGGAGTTTTTTTCCCAAACTCATTTTTAGTTCAGTCCCTCTATATTCAGAAATAGGCTTTCCATCCCAGTGTCCTCTCTCAGTCCTTTCTAAGTGTCCCTCTTAGTCTGGGTGATAAGCATATAAGTGGTATTTCATGTCCTCCTATACTGTCAGAACACTTTCTTCTATTTTTTTTTCCACTGACAGGCAGCAGCATCCTGAATTCAAGAGTGAAATGGATTTTTCTGCTGAATTCGATGATGTGTCTGTACCGAACCCTCTGTAGCTGCAGCTTTATTATTGTGTAAGTAGAAGCATCCTGGGATATATAAAATTTCCTTATGCCGCCCTAAATTTGCTTTAAAATATCTAGAAAATAATGGCTCTACCTACAGTTAATATAAACAAATAAATAGGTGATGTAGAAAGCTTAAAACCACTGTTTGGTACACAATTTCTCAAGTTAATTAAGAACCATTTCAGCATGAGGAACAACTGATAGGGCAGTAGGTTACTGGCTCTACATCTATGGTTATAATACCTATTTCCCAGTTTTATTCACACATTGCAGCGACTCATGAAAATTTCCCAACATACAATTCTTGGTTCAAGCTTGGATTTAGTTTTTATAGAGGCTGTTTTTCAGGAGTGCAGAGGGAGTCGAGCTGGGGGGGAGGGGTTGGCAGCCTGGGTTCACCTGAGGGCTGGTGGGAAGGAGCAGTGATCTGGGGGTTCAGGGGCCCCTCACACAACCAAAGGAGTCCAATTCCTCAAGGTGTGATCTGCATAGCACTGACTGACCTGCAAAGAGTGAGGGAATGACTTCAACCTGTGCTCATCTCTGCCCGATGCTTATGAAATAAAATATAATAAATTCAAAGGGTGTTGAGCCATGGTTTCTATTAAAGGCAAAGGAAACAAAGGAAAGCACAATTTCAGTGAAAAAGACATCCATAAGTAATTCCTTAGGGACTCACTGTGGTCTGAGGATTAGCTTTGGGATTACTTTCAGAATTTAACCGTAACTTGTGTAATTTTTGGTAAACCATTTAAACTTGGAATTTTAAATTTTCTGTTGAGAAATGAGGTTGACAATTTTCTTTTCCATACAATAGCATTTGTAAAGCGTGCTGTGCCTTTTATTCTCTGCATGAAACCAACTTCTCCTGGTGCCTGGATTTCTCTTTCTTTATATGTTTTTTTTAAAAACTATGTAATGTCTTTTCCAGCTAAAATTCTCATGAAAAGAGCCCTCCTGTCTTCTAACCATTGGATAAGATTAACTCATATATATATATGTATATATGTATGTATATATATTTGTGTGTATGTATAATTAAACCAAAAACATAGCTGTATATCTTTTGATTGAATATATGGCATGTGAACCTGCAAAAATAATACAAACAAATAAATCCTCCAGGAAAATTAAGAGAGGGAGAAAATAAAAGAGGAAATCATTCATTTGGTCTCGATTATTAGTTGCTGATACCTCTTCTGTTTAGAAGTGTCTGATATGTGAGCCCTGAGACAAGGCTTTCTGGATGATGTAGGGGGTTTGTTTATTTTTTTTGTGGCTGCTTCTTAATTCTCTGGTTTTTTGGTCATATATTAGGAGTAACTATATGACCTTGCAGTAATCCTAGGCTGTTCTAACTCAAGAATGGACATTTGTACAAAGCCTAAGTTGTCTTGCCTTCATGGCTGCTCATTTCCATCATAGTGGAACTATACGCACTCAGAAACTTGGACCTATTGAGGCCATACCAGTTGGTGCAGCTGTAAAGCTTTGTGTAAAACCTCCAGTAGGTGTGTAGCTTTCTGGGCTGTGCAGCCTTCTATAAAATGAGGTATGTGAGCAGGGGCTGCTGTCACTATACATTTGTCTGTATCGACTCACCAAACAGTCCTCCTTGGTGCAGAAAATAAAATGGCTTCTTGTTTACCTAAGGTAGATGAATAATTCACTACTATTTTACATGTCTCATCATTGTAAGTGTATAGATGTTGTGGTGGGTGAACTATTTACTATTAAGTTAACTTTCGTGTAACAAGTGTTGGTGTTCACTCCGTGCTTGAGTCTCACCTGTACAGCAGGAACAGCTTTAATGTATTTCTTGAGATGAGTGAATTATTCATCAGTATTTTTGCATGTCTTCTTGCTGTCAGTCCGCAAACACCATGCTGGAGAAACTTAACATTTGTCTTATGCTATTTACTCCTACATTACCCTCCAAGTATGGGACATCACTGCTCACCTCTCTGCTGAGTATCAGCTGTCTACCAGCAAATACTTTCAATTTACTGTAGCAGCATTGCTGAGCAGCTGGAAAATAATTTTTCTAACATGTGGCAGAACAAATTATTGCACAGGAGGGGGTTAATGGAATTGTCTGCCAGAGGAATAAATAATTGAAAGGACATGGATCTACTTATTAGCTTGAATAGAGGCTTGATGTCCTAAATTATACCTTGTTAGAGGTAGAGAGCTTATGCTTTGTTTCAACAGAAGCTGACTTCAGGAAACAGTGTCAGCATACCTGATATTTTTGTCTGTCACGTATATCCTAAATTGAAAGACTAGAAGTTGTAGTAATTCTCACTTACAATAAAGTTACTAATAATTTTCTCTATGAAAAATTATGTCTGGTATAGCAATACAACAAAATCAGAAGGGTTGAATATAAGGTGCCATACTTGAAAACATAGCTACAGATATTTTAATTTGATCTGGCTAATAGTGCTGTTAATGGCTCCATGAAATTTAAACATTTTTCTGGGTTCTTTTCATAAGGTTTTTTGCACATTATTTTTAAAATGAAGTGATACAGCACAGCTAGTTGCTGTTTTCATATTAAAAGCTTAAAATAAACTATGTCATGCAGTATAAAGTTATACCTGTTTTTTCTGCAGTTGCTTGTCAAAATGACATGGTTACTTAAAATTTCATTTGTACATACTCTTTTTTTTTTTTTTACATAGAAACACAACTCATGGCTGACTGCTTAGAAGAATACTTATTCTCTGAATTTTTTTTATTGTTTAGAAGTACTTGCAAAAATAGTCTCACACAATTTTCAACAAGGAAGAAGGAAATATTTTCTTAAAACTAAAGGTTTAAGATTTTTTTTTAAAAAAAGAGAAAATTGAACGTATTATTTTGAAGTGTAGCTGAGCAGAAACAAGTCAAGGTATAAAAATTGCTAAACACATATTGTTTTGGTTCTAAAATTATTGCATGTTAACATTTGGGGATGTTTAAAAACAAAGCAAATAGCCCCCTGAAAATATTATCATTTACTTCCATGCAAGTCCAAGCTGTAAAAGATTTTTGACATCCTTCCTGTAAGTAAATTAAAACACAGGTTACAGACTGCCAAAATCAGCTTATATGAAAACTGATTTGAGCTACTGACGGTTTTACTGAAGCCTTGTGTTCTTCATTCAATCACCTTGGAGTGCCAGCCTAAAGTTAATCCTGGGATTCTGATGCAGGACTGCTCTACAGCAGAATTACCCATAATTGCCTCAATTCCTGCTGACTGGTTATTTTTGCACCAGTGACTCAAATTAGGCACAGCTGGCCCGAGCAAGTTGCAGTTTAATAACAGCCAATTGTCACAAACTCGCTGACGGTCAATGTTTTTGTCTCAAAAGGTTGAAAGGAACAGTGACAGTTCTCTCCCCTCTCCCTCCCCAGCCTCTGAACAAGAGGGGATCTTCTTTCTGAAGCTGAAGAAACATTAAGTTGAGTAAGCTTCTTCCTGTGGGGAAATGTTCTTTTTCCCACTCTGAACAGTTGCCATAATATTGAGGTGTCTGTACAAACCACATGAATATTTGATGGGTCTTAGCAACAAAGGACAAGAAAGATCCTGTTCATTTTTGTGTGTAGGCATTGTACATTGGCTCAGTAAAACTGAAACACTGAAATTAGGTTTAAATTGAGAGACCCCTTACTGGAGGGGTGGGTCACCCAGAAAGCAGTGAAATCTTTAAAATTGAAATGAGTCTGACAGTGGTTGTCCAGGTATCATAATAGGCCTTTCCTACAGCTGTTGGCTGATCCTACCAAAAAGCAGCGTTGAAATCCAGAATAATGAAACATAGCAGCCCACAAACCAGTCAGAGGAGAGTTACTGCTGAACAGGCAACTGTCTGCCTGGATTTTGCTGTCACTTCTATATGCTGCTCCTAGCATTTTGCATAAAGTGGAATCTGATGAAGTTAAGAATCCCTTGAAGTTAATTAATGCTTCATCAAAGAAGACCACTGATCACAAATACCAAAATCAGTAAATGAAAATCAGTATTTCTACTTTGACTATCTTAAAACTATCTTGGAACAGTAACAGTGTGCATTCAAAAGCAAAATGCAATGCAAACAGGCATGCTGGAAATGGTGTTATGTATTTGCTACAGGAATATATAGTGAATCCAAAGATACTTGCTGCATATGTCTTTCTTCATTATTTTGTGAGACCTTTAAGAATCACAAATGCCAACATAAAGACAGAATATTAAGACATCCCCAAGGGTAAGTTGAATAAAAATTCCCGAGAGCCTATAAATCTATTTGAAGGTGATAACCTAATTACCAGTATGCCTGTCAAATCTCAAGAAAAGTGATAAGTAAAACAGTAATTCTATGAAATATGGACTTTTACTTATCTGGCTTGACCTTTCCTCCTGCTCTTTAACCCTTCTGCCCTTCAAGTCTCAAAAAATGGTTGCGTTAGAGGAATACTGTAATACAGACTTGTACTTGGTAAGCTGGAGATGTTGAGCACTTCAATACCTCGTTGAATCTTTCACCCACTGAGAATCTGTTGGGAAGCTAACATAATAAAATGAGCATAATGTGCTTGTGTTTGATTGACCATTTGTCCTTTTGTGAAAAGAAAGGTTCCATGGGACAACAGGCCCTGGTTGATACTCTGAAGCTAAATTTTGGGCAAAAAGAAGTTAGCTGAGGGTGGACTGAGCTCTGTACTGCCCTAGTTAGTGACTTTCATTGTGGAAAGTAGGTCATTACTTGGCATTACTCAAGTATTTGTGTTGCAATACAGAGAAACCCAAAGAACTGAACAATAAATCCAATAAATCAAGGTCAGAACAACAAGTTAGTTTGTATCACCTTTCTTTAATCAGTGTTGGTCCGGAACCTCTGGTGACCTGTGTGGATAGCAGCTGTCAGTGTAAAAGCTTGACCAGTTTCTCTTAATGAGAACCCTTGTTTTCCACATATACGCTTAATAAACATTCTGATTAAATTCATGGACCAATCAAGTATCCTAAATGATGGAAAGGACGATTAAATTTTAAAATTAGCAAAGTGATGGAGAGAAAAAAATATCTGCGATCTTTAATGAAATGATTTTATACAAAGCTTGCGATGCAGATCAAAAAATGGCATGTCAAATTCAACACAAAAGTATTTATTTGAAGGAAAAAAGTAAACTAGATATTTTTTCATGCATTATTTTTACTTTGTAAAATAACAAACATGAGTATTTGCATGAGCAGTATTTCAAGTATCAGAAATTCTTGTATTCACTTGATTTAAGCTCTAATCAAAGTCATAGCATGAACAAAAATACTATGAAGTTCTACAGATTCATTTCAGTGTATTCGTGCTATTCCCACTAATTCAGCAGTTCTAGTCAAATAAAAAACGTGCACATAAGGGACTCTATATGGGAACTGATAAATGGATTAAAAATTTTACTTTTAGGTCTTGGATACAATAAATCCAATATACTGTAAATTGCACTCCTATAAAGTATTTCTTGAGCCATAAGTAATTAAAAGTCAGGGGAAAGTTAAAGACCTAGAAATTTTTTGTGTTACAAAATCATAGTGGGCATAGTTCTCATGAAAACATACTTTCTCCTCTTGTTATATATTTCCAGCTGATTCACATATTTAGTTTGATTTTTCCTCTCCCCCCACCCCATTTTGTCAGTCATATATTTTTATGTGTTATAATTCACTTGCTTGTAGTGAATTGCTTTTGATCTTTGAAAGCAATATTTGTTAAAATGGGTGGTTGACTGAGATTCCTGGTTCAAGTCTCGGAAAAAGCGGGTTTTAACCTTCTTTTAGGCTTATTTTTCCCTCTTCGTATAGCTATTCTTTTCTTGCTTGAGAGCACCTCTAGACCCCAAAACAGATTTCGATGTTTAATTTATTTTCATTTTTGGTAGGCTTCATTCCATAAGTGTGAAATAAACTCTACTGCTTGTATTACAATTTTATTGCCAGTAACTTTCAGTCTATTCAGAGCTCTGCTTTGTGGTAACAGTCTTTGGAATACTAAATCAAGAGGTGTTATTCACTGGCAGTTCTTCTTTTGTCTGTCAGTTTGGATTAATTTTTTCAATGCACATAATATTTAGAATATTTAAGGCTACAAGAGACCATTTGTGGTTCTACATTCTGACTCCCTGCTTTACATGATTACAGAATTGCATTTACCTCAAATCTCAAACTTTTCTGGCTGAGCCCAAGCAGCTCTTTGAAAGTCATGTGAGGCAAGTCAGAATTGACAAGTTTTGTATAGGACACCAAAATAATGTAACCATTTGAATTGCCAGTTTAGGTTGCAATCAGGTGGATATGAACCACATTTAAGAGAAGGAAAGTCCTCAGAGCCTTTCAGCAATTTCCCTATGTGGGCTTTCTGAGGGTCAGCTTTGCTGAGCTTTTCCTGACCAGCTGAGGACTTGCCTTTGAGTCTGACTGGTATTCTCTATCAGGTAAGAAATGTCTCATGTCTGGCTTTTACCTTCTCTGTGTGCTTTGGCTGTGACTGCTGTCCTCCCCCTCACTCCTTGTTGTTGACTGTGTAATTGTGTGTGCTGCCCATTTACCCTGAGATCCAGCCCTGTGTTACACTTGAGGAAAAAAACTCTGTGTGTTGTCTGACACAGGTCTGTGCTGTAGGATCAGCTTCTCTCAGAGTAAGGTGCTGACTGTACCTTCAGCATTTTTAATCACTTCAGAGGTATTCACTTGAAAGACTGGGGCAAGGTTTTTTTAAAATGTGTTTCTGTACATGGAAATTCTTTTGTGTCTAGTTTCTTCTGTTCACTACACAATCGTTGACAAGTGGCTACTTTACCACTCCATATTCATGTTGTCAGCTCACACTCCAGATAATTATAATTACAGGAAACGTGTGCTTATTTGCTACATGTATTTTAACTGTCAGTAAAGAATGCCAGAAGGTTAAACATAGTTGAGAGGAGACTGATCCCAAAGTACCTTTCATGAGGTTCCAGGCTTGACTTAAAATATGGGATGGTTTTCCATTTCACAGAAAAAGAACGAACTTCTTTTTTTCCCAACAAAATAAAAATTATGTACTTGATATTATTCCTGAAAAGTACAGGAGGTGAATAGTTCAGCAGTCATGTTAAAAGACCTCATTAGGCAAGCTAATTAAATGTGGCTGGAGCAGGGAGCTCTTTATTTCTGGTGCAGAAGTTGACTTCTAGTTGACTTATCTTGAAGATGTATCTATATGCCTTTTTACAGTCCAGAAACTAGCTTACCACCAAAAGAATTACAGTGTCACTATGGAAGCATATCTATTTCCGAAGTGTGCACCTTTGTTTTTAAAATGTTATTTTATTTTGTTTCATTTTGTTTTATTTTGGTTTTCTGCTGCAGTTTTTTTCAGTGCCATCTGCTCTTCAGCTTGATTTTCTCTATTTTGTTTCCGTCTTTAGGCTGTATTAGAAAAAACTTAAGTTTTACATGTTTCTAAGATACCAGGTCCACTTGTGATTATGCATATTGTAAACAATTGACATTTACTTGATCTCCTGTTATTACTGCAAACAGAAGCATCCATAGACACTCCTAAAGAAATGAAATATTTCTCCAGACACCACCTTTGGACAGTTCAGATACTTTAATCTAACTTTTCAACAAGAGACCTTTTTTAACTAAATTTATATAAAAGTACTATAGCTTAAACAATATATTTCTAAGGGAGTCCCCTGGATTTTATTGAGTTACAGAAAATCCAAATGACATGTGGTTATTATACTCTTTGCAGTTATAGATTGGAAAATGCATTTATTAAGTACTTAAGGCCATCTCAGCCATCCACCCATGCAGATGGAAGATATTCTTTGTTGTCAGAGGTATAATAAAATAACAGGATTATTGCACCAGCACATTTTGCTTTAAGTGCAAGCTTTACTCCTCTTAGCTGTGATTTCTGATTGCCAAAACTTATTTCAGCAGCAGAGACATCTCCTGAACACTATAGTGCTTTATCTATTTAATTGTGTTTGGGTTTGTAAGGGCAAACCAGATTGTAATTAACTTCCAGGAATAAAAAACATTTTATGATTTCCAGTAGCTGGAAAAGGACAGGCACTATCATAGTACATGTTGCAAACAGGCAGCTGAAAGTCCTTGAGCCCAGAGTTGCACCTCCCCTCTCCCAGACTGAGTAATGTCCCAGGGATTCCCTCTGCTTCCCCAAATAGCAGTACAAAATCAAAACTGTGTGAACTTTAACTATTTCCTTAAATCTGAAACTAAAAAAAACAAACTGAAAGGTTTGACTTATGAAAAAGAAATATTTCTGCAAACTGTTTAAAGATTTTTTTTCAGAGTTTTCATGAATCTTCAGAGCTTTTTAAATATTTATTCTTATTTTAAACTGGAAAATATGGAAAATTATGTTATTTATAAATGTGCTGTCTTAAAAGGAACATTCTGTGCTCTAGAGTTCTGTACTTCCAAAGTTGAAGTCTGTCTTATAAGACATTTTAAACTAAGTGAATTGAAATAACAACACAGTAAAGTAAAATATTTCCATTTATTTGATGTTGTGGATTATTTCCACTTACTTACAAAGGGTTTGCATCCTACAACTATGGGAACAAGTTCTTAAAGACTTTAAGACCATAAAATCGCAACCTTTGATCATTTTAGCTTATATAATTAGGATATTACCTCTAGGATAATTTTGCCCCTTTTTACCACTGAGGGGCTGAAAGGGATTCAAGACTTTTCTCAGCATTTTGCAGCTAACATTAACTCATTAACATTAATACTGTGCATTTTGAAAGCATATTGAGGTCACCAATGGCCTCGGCTTTTTCTAGGATTTATCTGTCTGCCAGCCTGACATGGGAGTTGTGCTGAAATACTTCTTCAGTGAGTTTGGTTTTTATCATATCTGAAAGCAAAAATGTGAGTTTTTTCTGAAATTGATTGCAAACTATTTTACTGCCATAATTTTTAGGGTAAAGGAAGACTTTTAAACTATAATATCCTTAATAGTAGGCAATTAATAAGTAGATAAATTGGGAAGAAAAAAAATTAGTTCAGTTTTTAACTGATTCACGCCTAGTCATTCTCTATCAGTGTTCCAGAAAAAGCTTTAAAAAGGTGAAATCATTTCCAGTAATGCAGGAGAGGATGGGAAGATTCTTAATAAAAAATATAAGCAGTTACCAATGTTTAATTTTCCAGCAAATTTATTAATATACTGAAGATTTTTAAAGTGCTATTACTTGTATATATATGGCAATATACTTTATTACCTTTTCCATTGGTAGGATGGTTTGCAGCCTTAAGTTTATGTACTTTGTTCAGTTTTGGGCCCCTTCCTACAAGAAAGACATTGAGGGGCTGGAGTGGGTCAAGGGAAGGGAATGGAGATGGGAAAGGGTCTGGAGCAGCAGGAGCTGAGGGAGCTGGGGGGTCTTCAGAAAAGGAGGCTCAGGGGGAATCTTCTCACTCTCTACACTTCCCTGACAGGAGGGAGTAGCAAGGCAGGTGTCAGTCTCATCTCTCAGGAAACAAGGGACACAACAAGAGGAAATGGCCTCAAGTTACACCAGAGGAGATTTAGATTGGATACTATAAAAAAAAAAAAATCAATCACAGAAAGGGTGTTCGCAGATAAATGTGCATAACCTTCTGTCTTTACATACTGACTTAGTGAGGTCTCTTCAAAATTTGTAGACTAAAGAAAGCCTAGAATAAGATAATATTTTCCTCTTACCCAAGATTACACCCACCATTAGGGCTTATGCTTGACTTTTCTTCAGTAGGAGCTGAACGTTATGTCTGTATTTTTCTATTATTTGATTATTTTTCATTAGAATTTTTATTTCCTGATACATAGGGGGATACAAGGGGACCTTGATACAAGAGGACCTGTAGTGTATTAGGCAGGAATTTCTCAGGAATGTCTCCTTTGGTTACAAAAGGAAGTAGATGTGTAGAAGTTTTCTGAATTGCTGGTGCTTCACTTAACAGGAAAACTTCCTGCTTCTACCTCCCCCCTCAACTTCTTTTTAGCTGCTTAAGAGATTCATCATCCAAACTTCTGGTAGTCCAGAGCCCAGCCTTCCCACTTTTATCCTTTTGATCTCCCATTCCTGAACAGTTAATCTTACTAAGCAATATCTCTACATTCCAGGAATCCTCCTCTGTATTTGCCAAGCCTTGAGGAAGGCACTGGTTTCTCAAGTAGAATTTTGTGACACTAAATAATCTTTGGAAAAATCTACTTGGTTTCCATTTATAAGGATCCCTGGAGTTTTGTCAGAGGGAGGAGGAGAAATACATAGAAATAATAGAGGTGGTTATGGTTAATGTTAAATCTGCCATTGCCTTTCCAGGTAGCATTTTATATATCTCCTAAAGATGGAGTTATCTATACACAACCTACTTCTATAACCCTACTTATTAGGATGAGATATAATCTCACACCCAACAATGGAAAGTGTGCTTAAAAACCTATAGGTTTAGACCAAGCTATTGTTCTTTACTTAGAAATGCCAGTTTTCTGTAGAGAAAGCAAACTCCAATATCAGGCCCCAAAAGTTTTTGAGTCACACAAATACTTTTTAAAGTAAAGTTAAAGGTTGTACATCCTTGGATAAGCATCTAGTTTTTACAGTGCAAACAATGATAAAGAAAGCAAAAGCTGGAATAAATCCAACTACATAACATACAAAATGTCATGGCAGCAAAAAAAGTTTCAAACCTTCAGAAGCTCTAGTTTTAATTTGATCCCTTTGTGGAGAATATTTTAATAGGAAGCTTCAGACTGACATATCAAGTGACTGTGTGTTAAACTGTTTTGGAGGTTTTTTTGTTAGCTTTTGTTTAAATACTTCATTAAGTGTAACTCTGCATAGGTATGGTATCTTTTGAACTGTCATTTATAAGAAAAAAATGAAAATACTTTGTTATTATAAAATTCTACTTGAAATGCTGGTTGTTGTGACTGGATACATGAGAACACAAGGCATCTGCTTGGGGCAGGGATGTCTTATCTCCTTTTCTTGACATAATAAAATGTAGTTAAAATGAACCTCAACTGATCACAGAA